>NC_056725.1:1229720989-1229888489 GCF_019279795.1 Protopterus annectens
GAATTAGGGCAATGTTAGGGGTTAGCATAATGGTTAAGGTGTCTACCTTACAGACTCAAGGTACAGGGTTTGATTCTCACCTTTAAGGGAAATTGGCTAGGCTTAAAATGACCCACAAAGGCCGTTAGCCTAAAACTTATCTATGAACCTATGTTAGTGCATAAACATATGTACACTTTCTTTCGTTTTATTTCACTTCTTGGTTTTAGAATTACATGGTATGTTTTGGTTAATTGCTTATTTTGAGAAGCATAACATGGATTTATAAAGCAAAAAACAATACACTTTACAAAACAAAATGTATTATTGCTTACAGGGTCTATATTAGAACACCGAACTTTCAAAATTTCTAGTGTTCTAATGTCGACCCGTTTGAAGAAACAGAAAAACAAATTTTTTCCTAGGGAAAGAATTTGGCTGTCCGTTTCTGTTGCTTCGGTATTTTCAGCGTTGTGGTGGAATGTTACGAGTCGGGTTCAGGTAAGTGTGCGATTGTGTGGACGTGAGGGTTAGGACGGGCTAGGTGAGTTAGGGTTAGGGCACGGGTCAGGTAAGTGTGCGATTGTGTGGACGTGAGGGTTAGGGCAGGGTAGGTGAGTTAGGGTTAGGGTGCGGGTGAGGTGACTGTGTGATAGTGATGGATCTTAGGGTTAGGGTTTGGGTTAAGGTAAGTGGATAGTTAGTGGTGTATGTATAGTTTAGTGTAGGGTTAGGTGTAAGAGTTTAGGTGTATGTGTGTGGATTGCTGTTTGTTTGGTGTGCTTGTGTTGTGTGTATGTGTTTTGGAACAGCAAATTTTTTCCCTAGGAAAAAATTTGCTGTTCTGTATGCTCGATGTTTTAAATTTTCGATTAATAGGATTCGATATTAGAACACTCGAAATTTTGAAAGTTCGGTGTTCTAATATAGACCCTGCTTATAGACATGTTTGATTCAAGACTTGCACAAGTTCCATATGCTCAGCTTTTTTTTTTTTTTTTTTTTTTAGGAAATGACTCTATTTATTTAATACAGTAAGAAGGATGAATATCAGCTTGAATTTTATCTCAGCATTTAGTTCATTTTGGTTATGAGACATACTGCTGTTCATGGCTTGCACCTTATGGGGATATGCACTTTATGTGTGACACAATGCTAGAAATATAAGCATAAGCTTCAGTAGCTTTGGCTGTATTCCATTTTTCTATTTCCCTAACTTGCCAGTTTTCTTTTTATGTCTTTTTCCTGTTTTTTTTTTTTTTTAATTTTGAATTTACATGAGCATTAACAAGCCAAAACCTTTATTCATCTATTTAAATTGCCATAGTGGGTTTATCAAAGTACTACGAATTTCCATAAAGGAGGCTTAGGTTTGAGGTGGGCATTTGTCTATTATAAGAGGTAATGTCTGTTGTAAGTTAGGAATGTGTTAGTTTTACATTTGTTTTTATTTCAGTCTGTATGCAATATGAGATAGACTATGTTTTTTTCTATTTATGATATTTCACTTGTTCCTGAGAGCTCACCTTCAAAAGCAGTTCCCATTCGATCATGAATGCAGTTGTTTAAGAGTTATGTTGTCTACATAGTAATAGCTGCTTCTTATCAACTATAATAATACTTAATGCATCTACAAATTAGGTCATGAGTGACTAAAGTTCCTGGATAGTGTGAGCAACAGCACCTGCATCAGAGGGCATGACCTCTATATTCACTCTCCAGAAACACAGGCATATGCACTGGTTGGGTCATGTCTCTTGCATGACGGATAGCCAAATACCAAAAGGTCTCGTCTTTGGAAAGCTGAAGTCTGAAAAGAGGTGATAAGGCAACCTAAATTGCACTACAAGGACATATGAAAGTGTGATCTCAGCCCTCTTTCCATCAGTGCAAACTCAGGTTTTCTCTTGCCTTAGACAGGTATGCATAGAAACAGGAAGTGATGAAAGCTCTCACTATGTATGAAACTAACCTGGCAAAGGGAGCAGAGGACAAGACAGGCCTCAGGAAGATCCATGTCTGTGATACAAGACCTACATCTGCCTGCTGGTGCTCAAAATGTGGAAAGAACTGCTACTCCCAGATTGGACAGAAGATGCTGCTCAAATCAGTCTGGCAGGATCACAAACCCATAATTGCTTAGGATAGAAAGATGCCTACCAAAACTGAGGTAGCTGTACCCACAAGGAATAAGCAGAGAACTAACTCAAGTAACAAGCCATCCTGGTGGAATTCTGATATCATCAAGTTTTATAACAAAAGGAGGAAAACCACAGCCAAAAATAGGAAGTACAATATCAAGTAAGGTGAGAAGCCCTTCAAACTAAATAAGCAACTCAGAAATCTTATCAAGTCGACCAAAGCCAAATTTGAGGCAGAAATATCTTCAAAAACAAAGGATAACCACAAGGTCTTCATCAGCTTTGTCCACAACCTCAAAGGTAACACAACAGTGTACTGAACAAATTTTAAATGGAACCACCTAAAATGAATCAGAGGATATAGCAAACCTGCTAGCTGATAAATTTAATCCCAGTTCCACCGCTTTGCCTCAGTACCTGTCAGGAGACACCCTGGGCCATAACTCTTCTGGCTATCACTAGAAAACAAGTCTTGAGTGCACTCTCCAAGGCAAAGAATACTACCTCAATGGGCCCTGGTAATATCCTGGGATACCTCTTGGATAGCATGAAATATGAGCTATCAAACACTCTAAAATCACTGTTCAACATTAGCCTCCTAAGTGGCTTCATGCTTAGCAAACGGTGGACTGCAACAGTTAATCCTCAGCACAAGGTTTGGCCTTCTACTGACCTGGATAACTACAGACCATAAGTCTGACTAGTCTTGTATGTAAAGCCATGGAAAGAATTATCATGGATATTTTAAATAAAGACACAAGGAACCTGTATTCTTATTTGCTTCTACAATGATTACTTTTATTTATTTATTTTTTTATTTAACATTTGTTGACCGGGAAAGTCCGACTAGGTTCCACAGAGCCTGTTTTCAGTGGAGGCCCAGGGAGAAATGCTCCAGATGCATGTCTTTGGAATGTGGGAGGAAACCAGAGTACCCGGAGGAAACCCACGCGAACACAGGGAGAACATGCAAACTCCACACAGAAGGCACCCCAGCCGAGAATCGAACCAGAGAACCTCTTGCTGTGAGGTGACAACGTTAACTGCTGCACCACTGCGCCGCCCTATTACTATTACCTATTACAGATATTGAAATAAAATAGCACAAAAACTGATAGCCATTTGCTAAACAAACAATACAGTCTCACAATGAAAACAAACTTAGCATGAGCAGTAAACTTCTCTGCCCTTGGAACTCACATTCATTGAAACAGTATGAAAACCCACATTAAAAGAAAATGCATCTGGCAAGTGGAGGATTAAGTTTACCTTTGAGCTGTTTTCAGACCATAGGCTCATTGCACACATTTATAGGGCCATGCGCACGTCTTCTTTGATTCAACTTCCTGATTTATTAAATCATATTCCTTGTATAATACAACACCATTTGTTAGAATGGTGTTTTAAATTTTTAGTTATGAACATTCTTCTAGTAAGCAATGAAACAAAATATCATAGGATCATAGATTAGTACTATGCTAACTGCCCTTGTGGGCCATTTTAAGCATAGCCAATTACCCCATGTAAGAAACAAATCCTGCACCTTGTGTCTATAAGGTAAGCATCTTAAACATTATGCCAGCCTCCTACCTGTGAACCAATAATGACAAAACTACCCATTTCAGAAAATTTCAACCATAAAATGCCACTCAAACTTCTATCATTACAATCCACCAATATTACTCAATAAGCACAATCTCTACAGAAGTAAAAATCATGCAAATAATTTCGCATTAAAGAGATCTTTAACTAATAAAGAGGCTGCTACTAGCAAACAACTTCACATTTCTGTGTTTCATCTACAAATTCAGTGCCTGCTGCCCTTGAAGAATTAATTGCCTATGTTACCTTAACAAAAAAAATTGGTAAAGTAGTAATATTGCAATAGGAAATGACAGACAGTGACAAGTTCATAGATGCTAGCCATTTCATACAAAGGAGGACTCACCCAGGAGTGCAGAACTCCTGCCCCCCCCCCTTAAAATGCACCAAATAATTAGCAATCAAAATGGCAATCTACATGGTGTGGAAGTAGAATCCACAGCCTTCTGCACCAAAGGCAATTATGCTATTAACACTGCTTTCAAATTCTACAAGAAAAACAGTGAGTGCCATTTGATAAAACAGTTAGTTGCACATTGAAAATAGATTAAGCATGAGCAGCAATAAAGTTATCTTCCATTGAAACTCGCAATTTCATGAAAATGAAATCAAACTCAGTCCCTTGAAAATATACTGAAACTCAATTCCCCAAACATGTACTGAAACTCAAACTCACAATACCTTCAGCAGTCTGGTAGTTCATATGTAGGAACAAAGTTAAAGGGTCAAGCCTGATCAAGCTAATTGACTAACCTGCCCTCCCCCTTAACTAGAGCATCATACACCATACCTCTCAACTTCTCAGCATAAGAAATCTGGACAAAGCCTAAAATAATGGGGGGGGGGGCAAAGGCCCCAAAATAGGGACAGATTTTAAGTATTGTTCTTACAGACTTATAGAGTTGCTAGAATAACAGCATTTTTCTTAGCATTCCTTTTCTAAAGGAAATATAGTCTAAAACTCATATGTATTTAGTTATTTCAATCCAAAGTGATTTACCAGAAAACCACAAATACTGAGGAACAGGCAAAAAATAAGAGGCAAAAATCAAGACATTCTGCAAAAATCTGGACGGTTGAGAGGTACACATATGTCTCAATCTCTTAGTGCAAGAAATCTGGACAAAGGCTGACATTATGGAGATACAATGGTCCAAAACAGGGATCATGCTTCTCAACCACTTTAAGCAAGAAGTCTTTTTTTTTACTCATGTAGTTTTTATTTTCAAATAATATTATTAAAACACTCATATTATAATAAGTTGAACAACTATGTACAATATTTACAATCAGCCTGACATAAGTAATGAAATCAAGCAGTTCATAAAACATGAATAGGAGAAACAATTTACAGTTATCAGAGCAAATCTGGCTTTAGTTCCAAAGTGTCAATCAGTGATAAAACTTTTTTCCAAGGGTTATTTACCAATGGCCTAGGATAAATCATAAGTTCTTTAATTTTTATTTCCATCAATGCTGCATTCTTCAGTAATGTTAAAAAGTCCTCCATGGTAGGCATTGTATTTGAATTCCATCTCCTGATTATGCATTTCCTGGAAATTGCTAATATTGGCCATAGTAAATATAACTTGTTTTATTCAAATAAAGACCTTCATTTACATTTAATAAAATTAGAGCTTTAGATGAAACAAAGGCTTCAGAAAGTAAAGCCTGCAGAAAGTTATTTATAGCATTCCAGTAAGACTTAATGTTAATACAGTCATAAAAGATATGACTCCAATCGGCTCTAGACTCCTTCTGACATGTCCAACATAATCCATTTCTGGAGGGACTACTTTTAGTAATTTCATCAGGCAATAAAAATGTTCTATGTAAACATTTCCAATTGAATATTTTCCAATACTATGAACTAGATGTGTGTTTTACTGATAATAAAATGTTTGATTTAATTTCTGTTGATAGATGGATCGAGTGACCTTTAGTGATATGTTGCCAGTAAGATGATTTAGGTACCATTTTATAAGTTATTAATTCTTTATATAAATTTGAAATACCATTCTTCATATTATGATTATTATAGATAATTCTGTATAAGTAGCTTATGAGTTTTGGAGTATCTTTGAAGGAAGAATTATTAATTACCCTACATAAGTCCTGAGAATACATTAAAATGCTTTGCAGAATTAACCAGTCTTGCGATGGTATTTCATAAAATGTCTTTATCAATTGCATAT
The DNA here is from genome assembly GCF_019279795.1 of Protopterus annectens. Taxonomy (NCBI): domain Eukaryota; kingdom Metazoa; phylum Chordata; order Ceratodontiformes; family Protopteridae; genus Protopterus; species Protopterus annectens. The sequence continues at coordinate 1,229,726,907 of NC_056725.1, forward strand.
CTAAAACCTTTTGTTCTTTGATGCATTTTTGCTAACAAATAAAGTTCTTGTGCTCCCAAGAAGTAAATATTTCTCTATATATTTTATGAGGATAATTTTTTGTATTGACCAATGGAATTAAAAGGTCGAACCAAAGTTTTATATCCATATTAAGGTATGAAAAGGATAATTAATCAAGTTTAGATTAGTGGATCTTGTTATGTTATATTGCATATTATTAGTTAGCAAATACCATAATTTACTAGCTTTGTCTGATATTGAAAAGTTTTTTTTAATAAAGATGTTTCATTTGTTAGTAAAACAGTATGCAACATTTTCCAATTAGTAGAGTAATTAGGATTTATCCTCCCTATGACAGTTTTAAATATGGATGCCTTTATATAGGTTTCAATCTCAGAAAAGTTTAGTCCTCCTTGTTCCCATGGTCTAATGTGATGTGTGAAAGCCACTCTATTTCTTTTAGGAAACCATAGAAACTTTAATAAAATTGTGGGTTTTTTTTCTTTAAGGAGATGTCTCTCAGGATACAACTGAGTAGCTAATGCTATTTATAAGCTCTTGGGGAGTAGAACCATTTTTATTAACTATAGTCTGTCTTCAAAGGTCAAAAATATTTTATTCCACTTGTCGACATAAGTTTTTATTATGTTAATGATATTACTGTAATTCACTGATATTAACTTATTCAAATCTTCACATAAAACTATCCCTAAGTAATCTGGGTCTACTTTGATTCACTGAAAACTCATTTCACTGAATTTCAAAACACTCATACCAAATCGCTGAAAGTTTAAATCACTGAAAACTAATTTCACTGAATCACATTTCACTGTATGTAAGTGTTGTTGGGTAAATAAAATGCATATGCCCTTTTTCCCACTGTAGTATGAACCTGTAGTTAGTATATATAGTTAGAGGGGTGTGGGGGCACAGCCCCCCACATTGGGGGGTTTATATTGTTTAGTTTTATATTGTTAGCTTTTAGTGAAATTAGATTCATAAATATAAAGCTAAGTAGGTGGGCCCCACACCCCCCCAACTATATATATATATATACTAACTCCAGGATCGCACTACAGTGGGGAAAAAGGCATATACATTTTATTTGCCCAACAGTACTTACATTCAGTGAAATGAGTTTTCAGTGATTTGGGCTATCAGTGATTTTTTTGACGGTGAAGTGAAATTCAGTGAAATGAGTTCTCAGTGAATCAAAGTAGACCCAGTAATTTAAAGTAAAAACTTGTTTCCCTGTTATATGGTTCTTGTTTACTTGTATTTCATTCTTTTTATTCAGTAGCAAAAATTTAGATTTTGACTTATTAAAGTGAAGGCGTGAACTCATATAATGTTTTTCAAGTAATAAATCTAATTTTTCCAGTGTTTCTTTGGAATTAGATAATGTGAGAAGTATATCATCAACAAACAACATTATTTTAGAGTTGCATTGATCATATATATCCACACCTCTTATTTTTGAATTATTGCTTATTAAAACACCAAGAATTTCAATAGCCAATGCAAACAAAATAGGTGACAAGGGACACCCTTGCTTAGTACCTCTGGTTATACAAATAGATTTCAAGGTAAAAAGGCTCTAATTTGGCATAAGTTAAATTATTTTTATATATATTCTTTATGAGATGGACAAAGGAAGGAGGGAAGTCAAATAAAACTAGAATTTTAAATAGATAATACCAATTTAAGGAGTCAAAGGCTTTCTGTATATCTAAGCTAACTATCAGTGCTTCTTGATTTTCCCTATTTAAGTATTCTATAAGAGTGAGTATACTTTTAATATTGTTATGAGTATGTCTATTGTGAATAAAACCAGTTAGATCATTGCTAATTATTTTAGATAGATGAATTTTCATTATCTTAGCTATAATTGACATAAATATCTTATAATCATTGTTTAATAAGGAAATTGGTCTATATGAGCTACAAAGGTCAGGGTCTGTTTTCTTTTAGAACTGGGGTAATTAAAGAGTATCTCCATGAAGGTGGTATTATTGTTTGTGTTTCAACTTTTAATAATGTTTTGTGAAAAAAAGGAAATTATGTATTTGGGAAAAGTTTGTGCATCTCTATAATTATGCCATCTAATCCTGGAGCTGTATTGGTTTTGCTTTCGTTTATCGTATCAGTTATTTATTTATATGAAATGGGCCTTTGTAAATCTAACTTTAGTTCTTCAGGGATTTTTTTTTTAGTTTAGTAGATATTGCTTCCAGATTCAATTGATCAATGACATATTTCCCATTTTTGAAATGTTCAGCATAATGATGTCTAAATGCATTGAGAATATCTCCTATATCCGAAACTTTCTTTCCCATCCCTTCATTGTTGAATATTAACAATATTATTAGTTTTGGATTGTATTTTAAGCCTAGGAGAAGTGGCCAAGGAGTTTAATTTTAATCTCTCTAATGCTAAATTAGTTTTTTAGGTTAAAATTTAATTATATTTCTTATTTAACTCCTCTATTTTCTTTTTAGTATCTTGGGAGTTTCCCAGATTTCACTAACAAAAGTTGAAATTGTAATTCTTGTAATTAAGATAGGTTTTTAGTGAATCCCATATCACGAGTATATTAATTTCTGTGGTATAATTAATATCAAGAAAAAAATGTAGCTCTAACAATAGCCAAGGTTTAAATTATTTGATTTTTGTAATATATGATAGGATTCTAGAGGAATAATGAATGGTTTAAACTCTATTTGAAATTTCAAAATAAGAGAGTTATGATCCAAAAATGGACATGGAGATATAGAAAAAGTAGAAATTTTTGAATATAGATCCTGAGCAACAAATATTTTATCTATCTTTGTTTGAGTACCAAATCTATAGTCTTGATGAGAAAACAATAATGACTTAATTTCTTTTAGTTAAACGTGTCAATTAAATGAAATGACTCAGTCCATTTTTTAGACAGTTTGCTATGGAGGATAAACAAAAAGGTCTCTTATTAGTGGTTTCAGAAGTATCCAAGATACAACTAAAGTCACCTCCTATTATTAAGTTACCTTTATAGTTATTAGCGATTAGAGCTAAGTATTTTTTAACAGTCCCTACTCCAATGCAAGGAAACCAATATAGGTTTACTAATGTCCAAATTCTGTTGTTAAATTTCATTATAATAAGAGCTATAAGACCATCTTTATCTACATATTTATAAATAATTACAGGATTAATTATGTTCATTTTCCATAAAATTGCTACTCCTCTGGTCGTTGATTTATAAGAGGATTGAGCTGAAATCATATATACATTAGGAGTCCGTGTATAGTTATCATTAGTTTTAAAGTGAGTTTCTTGAAGAAAAGCTACTTGTATTTTATTTAATCTTAGATATGTAAATAAATTAGATCTGTTATTAGGATTATTTAAGCCATTAGTATTTAAAGATAGTAGCATCAGGTCCATATCAGATGACTACTAAAGGTTTAACTTCTTTAATATGTATTACTACAAAATAATTATCTTCTGATAACAATAATGATATATTGATTTCCTGCTTTTAATAAACTATAGTTAAGCTTATTTTCTCTGTAAATGCAAGTAAGTTAAAGATTAAGTCAGGCTTAAAAGAAAGACAAAAAGAAATAAGTAATAATATAATTGAAAAAAATAACTATAAAATATACAATGTCTCATCCTAAACATGGAATGCAAATCATTCCTAATCCAACCGATAAACATAGATCAGTTAGATTACCTCTCATGACTTATGCAGCCTGAAGCATCTGAGCTCCATAAATATAAATTATATGGAGAATAATTTATAAAGAAAGAAATATAACAATCTAAATGTGTAATACACCAGGAAAAACCTTGGTTAATTAATATAAAATTCAGCCATTCTTATTAAGTTGAAGGATAGCCTGATATGCAATATAGTTGTATAGAATTCTCAACTATAACAAATTGAGCTTATGAAGAGGTGATGGCTAAGAGATTGAGTCAGAATAAGTTACAGTTACCTTCAAATTAAGTATTAGTAATAACTATATATTACAATAAAAAATATACATATCTATTCTATAAATTTTATTGATTCACTTTCATTATGTTAACGCTATCTTCCCTTTGTGCCCTGCTTAATAGAACTTTAAATATAAACACAACTGTTTAATCGTTTAACCATTCAAATTTGTATTATAAACATGACTATAATGGTTTCCTCTAAAGTTAAACAAGTTATAAAGTCAGTGAAGTCTTACCTGAAAAAACAGTTATAGATATAAAACAAGAGTTGTTGACCTTTCTTTTCAAATATCCACCCATCTAAAATCTAAATAACAAGTTAACATATATTGTATCATGTCATAAAGCAAATGAACAAACATTAGCTATTGAAAGGATATGAAAAGACCATTAAAAATCTTGAGGTTTAACAAGAGTAATCTGACTATAATTTATAGTTTCATACATAGTTAAGTATTAACTATTAATCTTTCAAGAATACATTTGTTATTTTCCACCTTTAAGTGTACATAAATATACTTCAGTTTGGACCCAAGATATCTTTAAGCTTCAGCAAACAGGTATTTATGTACAATATTCTTGAATCATAAATAATCAAATTCTTTGTTTGAAACTGGACAGTTGTTTTTTGATTTCATTGAGATATGCAGCAGGGTTTGATTTAAATTGGAAAACTAAATATATATATATATATATATATATATATATATATATATATATGTATACGTATATGTATATATCAGCCATATACATATAGGTATATATGGGTCTATAATACGTACTCGAAGAGACACTTCTTCGAATATGTAATAATCGACACTAAAAGACCAAAAAAATTCAATTTGCCATTCCCAGGGTTTACCCTTTTCCCCAATGTAGAGTGATCTTGGAATTGACATATTTAGTTAGGGGGTCTGGGGGGCACAGCCCCCCATGTTGGGGGGGTGAGGGGCAAAGCCCCCCACTTAAAATAGATGAGAAGTGTGTGTGTGTTGCGTTTACAGTCTCACAATTTTTTTTCCCTAGGAAAAAATTCGCTGACGTGGCCGTTCACGGTTTTGGGATTTTGGTCTTTTGGTGTCGATTATTATGTATTCGAAGAAGCGTCTCTTCAAGTACGTAATATAGACTCTGTATATATATATATATATATATATATATATATATATATATATATATATATATATATATATAGCTTTCCCCTTTTATTGTCTTAATTAATCAAACGGTGTTGTATATTCTAATACATCATGGTATCATTTTTTACATTACTTTAAATAGCCAATTGCAGACCCACTGATGTTCAGGGATTGTTTTAAAGAAGCACAAGTATAGTCAAAGTATTAAGTTATATGCGCACTCAAGTCAAGCCCTATATTTACTAGCAATAGATTTCTGAACAACATTAAGTAAAGTATGTATATAATCGAGTGTATCCTGGATGTCAATATTGCTTACAGTTTTCTTCAATTAAAATGTATACGATACTTAGCAAGTTTTATATATAATATATAGGCTTGAATGCTTTAAACAATTGTATAATGCGCATTTCAATTTTTACCGTTATAAAACTTTCTGGTATCATACATATCACCGTAATCAGACCATCAATGTGCTGTATTTTGTAATATTTTGGGAAACTATCCATGTCTACCTGAAAAGGACTGCATAAAATCCTAATTAGTACTCTGTCACATTCCCCATGACACTGAAAGAGGAGCAACAGTAAAATCAGTCTTCCTGGCCAGCATCCCTCCCCAACCTAAGTTAATGGAAATGCTGTAAGTATACATGTTGCTTCTGAATACTGTATAGAAGGATCTGTCCGTGAATGTTTACTATACTCCTGGGAACCTAAACTTTGTATACCAAAGAAGTATGCAGAGAAACGAATAAATAAAGATAATATAACATCTTAAAGCTGCTATTTAGTAAATGAATACTGTAAGCAATGTAGACTACATTCATTGGGTAGAAGGCCAAGGAAAAACATCACAAATTGAAATTTCACAGTATAGAAAAAACAATTGTGAAATACTGAATGTTACTATTGAATAATAAAAAGCCAGACTACGTGCATTACACATCTCTTACCAGGAAGACTGCAGCACCCAACTTGGAATTCTATACATCTTACAGAGTCCAGTGAAAAGCTTTAATAGCCTTACCATTGTAATGCTAAAATACTGTGAGACAGCACCCCAGTTTATTTCATATCATATCGACCTACTTCGGAAAAGTACATCCCCGATAAAAACAACTTCTGACAGTTACTCCTCTGCCTGACCCATACACAACCCAACCACTAGTTTCCACACACCTTTCAAGCCCAGCATAAATATTTTCATTCACACCAAACAATTTTTGGCAGGCTGGAATCCAGTTGCAGCAACTTTGAAGCACCAACTTTTCATTACTACACGCTCTATATTTAATCCCATATGACATGGGTATTGCAAGTTTAATTAGGATAGATATTAAAGCAATCAAAAAAATGCTCTGCCATATCTCACAAATTCCATCCCCAAACATTGCAAAGTATAATAAATTTCAAAACAGATCTCCCTCCAGATGACAGCAACCTATATGACAATAAATCAGATAATGCAGAACCATACATTTGTTCTCAGTACAAATCAGACCAAGTTGTTCTTCCATTTCTCCCCAATCCACGACCACTCAGGCTCCTAAACATTTCACCAACAAGCAACTCAAATAAACGTTATTACACCTCTTATATTATGTTGACTAATTTACTTAAAATGATGTGATGCAATGCACTGTAGCATTGAATTAATCCAGTTGAAAAGATATTAATTCTAAATTGTATTGCCCACTTGTCTCAAGCCTCTAACTCCATGGTATACCAAAGCAGAGCTGAAACTAAAGTGAGCAACTTTGAAGAAATACGAGTATACAGAAGAAGATCACAGGGAAACTCTGTGCACATATTATCTGATATTAGCTTCTAGTAAGATAAACTGCTCACATCTTCACATAGGAAGTTCCATGAAGTCTAGTGTTTCCACTTCCTGTCATCATAGCAACCAAGGACACTGGCAAAGTCTTGTTCAAAAAAAAAAAAAAAAAAAATAGATGAATGTGCTTGTGAGGCATTCCAAATACAGAAGGCTTCACATCACACAGCTGTTAAAGCTCTCATCTTTCCCTCCTTTTTAGAAAAATAAAAGTTTAATACCTCAGGTCTAGTGAAACAGAGATAAAACACAGCATATTTTGTTTAATGGATCAACACGCGATCAAGTAACAGACAAATGATCAAATTCCTAACAATCCATGACCTGGCAACTACTAGAACCAAACATAATTAAAGCAAGAGCATCCTAGTTTATCATTGTTTAAGGGTCTATATTAGATCATTGAACACTTAAAAAAAGCGAACGGTGATTAATCGACCCTATGTAAGCGAAAACTTACAATGTCGAACTGTCAGAACAGCGATTTTTTTCCAAGGGAAAAAAATTGGTGTTCCAACAAAAAATAAATAAATAAAAAACAAAACACTTTAAACATTACATTAAGTGGGGGGGGGGCTGCGCCCCCCACAACCCCCTACTTAAATATACCAACTCCAAAACCGCACTCCAGTGCCGAAAACGGCAAAATAACAAAGTGGCCAAGCGAATTCTTTCCCAGGAAAGAATTAACTTAAAAGCCGCCTCGATATTTTGTCATTTCAGTCTTTTAATTTCAACCAAGACGCATTTGAAACAATGCGTTTTCGGTATTCTAATAGGAACCCAGATAAGAGCACTACTACATGCCACTAGACCACATATTATAACATCAGGAAAGATTACATTGCTTCAATACTACATTTTATATTATATTTTCAGACTTGCAATTCAGTTCTAAATCAATAGAAACCCTCAAAAACACCCAACAAAAAGATTTAAATACCTGTATTACTATAGAAATGTCAACTGAGACTTCAACTTGTCAAAAACTGGTTTGGATATATTTTTAATAGTAATTTAGTAGCTATTTAGTTTAAAAAGTCACATATAAGAAGGTAAAATGTTCCATTTCATTCATTTGTCAGTTACATATCATATTATAATAGAAGCTTTGAGAGATTTAGCAGGAACTGCTATTTTTGATTCAGTTTTTTTGTTTTTCCTTTTTAAGATCATTCCATTATTTTTTTTCTGTGGCTCTCTTCAGGGAAGGGGATGATCAGTCCATATTTTCAGGTATAGAAACAATATTGTTATTTATGATGAATGAAGAAGCATCTTCTAAGTTGTTAAAGGTTCTCATTTCATTTAAATACAGGATTTTAATTCTGGCAGGAAAAGCAAGCTGTGCTTTGATGGTATTTTGTTTAAGGAATTTTAGTAGTGACCAGGATTTTTTCCTCTGCTCCAAAACTCTGGTGGAATAATCATTGTCAAATCTTATTAGATTTTGGTTATATTTTAAAGGTGATTTTCTCCATGCTGTTTTTAGAACCAATTCCTTGTCCAGACATGACAATAATTTTATTACACTTGATTTAGGAGGCTTAGTTGATGAAGTTGAGACCGGTTTCCCTAGGGCTCTATGCACCCTTTCAATACCATATGAGAAACCTTCTTTTAAATCTAATAACTCAGGCATCCAAGAAGTTAAAAATGAAATAATGTCCTCACCTTCAGTTATCTCAAGTATTCCCAAGATTTCTAAATCATCCCCTTCATTAAGTAGCCGGGTGTTCTGCTTAAGAAGGAATTTTTTGGGGATTTCTTCTTCTTTAAACCTTCCTTCAATATCACTTAGAGAGGTTTCTATATGTGTTATTTTTGCTTGATGTTGCTGTAACAGCTTCTTAAAAACATCTGTTTGCTTTTGACAATTAAGTTTGAGATTTTCCAGGTTTTCTTTGAAAATCATCCATCTTCATGGAGAGTTCTTATAAGGTAGTAGACACCAGTTGTAGTTCTTTCTTAAAGGCCACATCATGGTGAGAATTCCTTAAGTTGTTCATTTCTAGAAGTTGTAAAAGTCTCCAACTAGTTTTGACAGGAAAATATTTATAAAAATCCACCAAAGTTACAAATTATATAGTTTAAACTTTTATCTATAAGTTTTAGATATTTATGTTTTAAAAAAAATATTTCCTGTATATTTTAATAGTTTTATGGAGCTCTGAAATTAAGCTGCTTTCAGTTAGCCATTCAGCTCAAGCAAGAAATCTGGACAAAGCCAGTAGTAACGGAAGAACAAAGGCCCAAAAATAGGGAAACGTTTTAAATATTGCCCTTACAGAGTTAGAAAATTGATATGATTACAGGTTTTGCATTAGCATGAATTTCCTGAAGGAGATGCAGTTTGAAACTCAAACGTCTACCATTATTTTTTCACCTCAGCCCTCAGCCCTCAATGGTTTTCCAGTAATTTGCAAAACCATAACTTTTAGTAGAAATGTAACAAAAATATGAGGCAAAAATCTGGACATTCTGTGAACATCTGGACAGTTGATAGGTATGATAGGGATCATACATCTCAACCTCTTAGAGCAAGAAATCTGTACAAAGCCATAAATAAAAGTGGGACAAAGGCCCACAAAGAGGGATAATTTGTAAATATTGCTCTTACAAACTTAGAAAGTTGATAGAATAACATGTTTTGTATTAGCATGAATTTTCTGAAGGATATGAAGTCTGAAACTCAAATGTCTGTCATTATTTTCTAACTTCAATCTTTAATGATTTACCACTAATTTGGCAGAAAACAACAACTTTATGAAAAATATACCAAAAATATGAGGCCAAAATGTGGACATTCTGCAAAAATCTATACAGTTAAGAGGTATAATTGGGATAATAGGAATAGGTTTTAAATATTGTTCTTTTTAGCTTAGAAAGTTGCTAGAATATCAGGACTTGTGCAAGAATGTATTTTCTGAAGGATATGAATATATATGTCATTATTTAGTGACTTAAGTCCTCCGTGATTTGCCAGAAAACCACAAATTTTACAAGAAACAGACAAAACTATACGGCTAAATCTGGACAGTTGAGAGGTATGTTAAACACACACACACATACACACACACACACACACACACACACACACACACACACACACACACACACACACACACACACACCTTCCTACCTTCTCACACATAGCAACACACTCACCCACTACTTTATACATTAACAAACTACTAGTTTACATTCCAAACACACACCTACTCTCTCACATAGCAATACACACACAAATCTTCTATTTTAATGCAGCAACGAATGCTAGTTTAATTAATTACACACACACACACACACACACACACACACACACACACACACACACACACACACACACACACACCTTCCTACCTTCTCACACATAGCAACACACTCACCCACTACTTTATACATTAACAAACTACTAGTTTACATTCCAAACACACACCTACTCTCTCACATAGCAATACACACACAAATCTTCTATTTTAATGCAGCAACGAATGGCTAGTTTAATTAATTACACACACACACACACACACACACACACACACACACACACACACACACACACACACACACATGCACACACACACGCACACACACACACCTACTCTCTCACACTAACACACACACACACACATACACACACACACACACACACACACACACACACACACACACGCACACACCGTATCTCATACAAACAGAATGTCTAGTTCAAATTACATACACATACATACACACATTTTCTCTCTCATACAGAAACAAACATGACCACTAGTGTAAATTATATACTTACATACATACACACACACACACACACACACACACACACACACACACACACACACACACACACACACACACACACAATTTATTTACGTACCTTCTCTGTCAATTGAACAGCTATTTTAAATTACGTGCGAGAGTGCGAAATATGTTTACATCCATGTTATCGTGTATGCAACTAATGCATGGCTTTCCTTAAAGGAGAAGACACTGTTTTAGCTTTTTCCCCTGGATCCTAGTGCCTGCCATGGGCTTCCTCCTCAACACAAACACTGTATTGAAGTGCGTATAGTGAGTATGCCTCCTGATGTCCCTGCTGATAGGTGCTAGCTGATTCCCCAGAACTTTGGGGTAAGGGAGGAAGATGAGATACTCTTCTTCTTCTACTGCTTCTTTTTTTCTTCTTCGATGAGATTGGTTTTTACATGCAGCCATATTTGTGGCATAGGGTGCTGTAGACAATGGGCCAAAAGGATGATTTTGCGTAGTTTTATTTTTGAGAGAGTGTGGCTAACAACCTAGAGGTTTTATGCAGAGCAGTTTCTAGTATGTAGCACAACAATGTGCGTTGGTTTCTATGTCTTCAAATATTTGATTATTGATAGACTTGTAAGGCTGATGATATACACTAAGAGGACTTGTAGTACCCCCCAATCAACCTTTTGAGTGGTTAGATATTTAAGTGTTACAGATGAATTAGTTTCACTGTAGAAGTGACAAAATATAAAGCTCTACCTTCAGCTTACCTGACCTTCTTACATTCCTTTTCTGACTGCTGAGCGTATTTATCTCTTGTCCTTGTCTATTTCCTAATTTTTCAACTGGTACTGGTATGGTAGTTTCTAATTCGCCGGTAGTCTTTTTTATGTAAATAAGTTTGGACATTTTTTGGTGGGATGGAGGAAGGTAAGACTTTATACTAAGTGTTTTAGTTTTTTACTGTGCTTAATCAGTCAAGTCTTAACAAGGAAGACATTTTGTTGGTTGTGAAAGAGTTTTAGATCACAGGTCAATTATTATTATTTATTCATGTTACAAAAATTCATAGTTCCTACCAGTCTATCCTGCCTACCTCTTCTACACAGGTCTAGGCTGCTGTAACACTTGTTTAGATTCATACAGAAGTTCTTCACTTCACTGAGTTCTCTATGTGGTGTGAGTTTTATACTGATTACCATGCACACTTCTGTTGGTAATAGCAGCTTCTTATAAAATCATTGCCAGTGCTGTATCCAGCTGTCAAAATGTTATGTTATCATGGGACCCCATTTTCCTCACTGATTGTTCTGTGTTTCCTGCCTACCCCACTTCTGTTTCTGTAGTTATTTGGCAAAATGTTTCCTAAAAATATTTATCAAAATGTCGTGTTCCAAAAGAAAAGCAGTGCATTAGTTTAGGTTAAGAAGACATACTGGATGGACTTGTAGGCCCTTTCACCCATAAGCCTGTACTTTATTATGGTCTTGTTCTTGTTTTCTTTTTCGTTTGATTGTGTGTGATAAGAAATGCCCAACAGTGAAACAAGTCACTTTTCCATAAAGTTGTGCAGTTTTCCATCAGTGGCATTACAAAACTCCGAGAGAAGAAGTTATATATGGACTCTACCTGAAAGCAGTAACTTCATCTGTGTCTACCACAAAGTGCAAAAGAAAATGTCTTGGTAATATATTTTACCTTTTTTAATTATGTTGATGTGGATTGACTTTCTCTTCTGTTGAAGTACTGGAAAAGTGGTTATATTAATGTCAGCAGATGTTTCAAATAGAAACATAAGGTTAATTCTGTTGAATGGCCTTTAAGTGAGACTGTAATTGTAAGGTCTCCTTCTACCAAAACATCTAAGAGGTTTCTTCATCTCTTTTTTGCAGGGGGCTATTCCACCATCTCACTCTCATGTGTGTGTGTGTGGGGGGGGGGGGGCTTTACCCCACAACTTGTCCTGCAAATATATTAATTCAAAGGTTGGATCAGCTCAGAAGAAAGAGGTGGTTTACAGAAAAGCTATTTTCCCTTTTTCCAGAAGTCATGCAGCCTCAGAATTAGTATTTTTAAAGATCACTGGAGTAGATGGCTGTAGCCAGCATGATGGGTTATAGAAGGTTAACTACTTGCCATTAGTGTTTTCCTTGATATCTGTCAGAGTTTTTTACACTCAGTATTTTGAATGTTGACAGCATATAATAATTACATAATGAGAGGTTTAGTTGATTTACTTTCAGTAATGTGTGATCTTAACAGTACAAGGCTTGGCATGTTAGTATCATACCAGACCACACTCTGACAGCAGTGTAGCACTTTATATTCTGAATAAAGCAAAGACAAACTAAGGCATTTCTCAGAATCTGGATTTCTGTATGCTTTCTGATTAAGAATATCTTGGCAAAGATTAATCTAACACACATAAGAATAAGAAATTAAACATTCAGAGTACAAGCAGGCATAGGGAAAAGATATCCATGTGTCTGTCTGTCTGTCTATGCAACCAGTAACCATTGTTCAACTCATAATATTAAATTCTCTGTTCCACTGCCACTTAAAAGTTTTAATAAAATTTCATAAAGGCACAGAAGTTTAGAAGTAAGGAGATACACCCTGGGTGTTATATATCGGGCCAGAACTGTTTTAAAAAATTGTAATATATGGGACCCTAGAAGTACACAACAAAGGTAACTGGCCTGCAGACATGAGCAAAAATAAATGAAAATAAACTTCCATTATTAGAAAAATAAAACAAAAAATCTCTCTGTGAGTGAATAAATGTAAGGTCTGTATGCCAAAGGAGTACATAGCATGGTTTTAGTCCTTGTGAAAGATTTAGTCACCCTCTCTACTGCAGTTACCATGATCCCTGCAGTTATAGATACAGCTCTTAGTCTAAATGGCTGCAAGCTTCTTTAAACTGCCAGCTTTGCAAACACTAATCATTGGCATAGAGAAGTGAAACAAGGAAAGTGGTTTCACACATTTAACCAGTATGCCTTATAATGGCCATGATGGATGACCCACAGAACAGGGATTAGATCACAAATGGCCAGTTGTCTGAAATATTATACATTGTAGACTGCCTTCAAACATAAAAAATGTTTAAGCACTTATCAACTTAGCTGACCATATCTCCATTTCTTACTCATATGCTGTGCTTTACTCAAAAATATAAGCACAAGACAAAAAATGGTACGTTGACACTGGTTTCCAGAGCCTGCAATGCTAGGTTTGAAAAAATACAGCAATTTTAGATTTCACTTCTGAACTGTAACAATGCACAAAACAGGTATATTTTGTGATATGTGTATATATAATTATAAATCTGTGTATATATATATATATATATATATATATATATATATATATATATATATGCATGTGTGTGTGTGTGTGTGTGTGTGTATGAATATGCAAATGTGTGTATATATATATATATATATATATATATATATATATATATATATATATATATATATATATCTATCTTTAGGTATGTGATGTGTCCTTTAAGACTCATTTAGTCTAAACTGAAAATGTCTAAATATTTGATCTATGACTCATTTAATCTAAAATATATTTAGTCTAGCCACATTTAACAGAAATGTGTACCAGGCTTTGGAGAAAAATTGCTGGTGTAGTTTAGGGGTTTGGAGTGGTAGAAACTACAAGACAAATTAATCTAGTGCACCTTGTTAATGCCCAAACACAAGTTTGTGCCTCAACAGTGATATGCTGTGTGTGGAGTTTTCTCTTTACTGTGTGGTTGTGTGACTGAGGAGTTAGTATATTTAAGTACAGGGAGTGTGGCAGAGCAAAGTAAAACAAAGTTAGTATTTTTCGGTATATGAAGATAATGTAATTCAGCTAAGAGTGTTTTAGATGAAACTTTTAGATGTTTTGTGATTATATGATAAATGTTCTTAGATGCAATATAATACATCGATATAAGTATATATTTATATGGTTTTCGTCAACATCTGTTTAGTCAACACAACTTGTTCAGCTAAGCAGATGGTTGACAGGTATACCAGACCGCACAATTCTTAGGCATGGGGAATATGCCCTTTCCCTGCTTTTGTGCAATTTCACATTGAGTGCATATAATTAGCAGGGGGTGTGGAGGGTATGCAGGGTTTTCTTCCTGCATTTTTTTTTTTTATTTAGTTTTGCATGTGCCAAGGTTATTGCTAGGCATATGTGACGTTTGTGTTGTCAACATTTTGTTCTTAATGTTAATGATGTCAACATCTAAGCCTGTTTATTATATTTAGTAGACCTGTATATATATGTATGTGTGTGTGTGTGTGTGTGTGTGTGTGTGTGTGTGTGTGTGTGTGTGTGTGTGTGTGTGTGTATATATATATATATATATATATATATATATATATATATGCATATATAGCTATTACTGTACACGTGTATGTGCAATGTGTGTTAGTGTGGTTATGTATATGCAGTTATACATATGCACTCATAACACCCCACTTTAATTTAATTTACATGAAGTGTTCTGTAATACATTGTCATAGACTATGCAATTTATTTCATAGGATGTAGGGAAAAACTTCTAAAAAACAACAACCGACCGCAGCTCAAATTCTGTTTTATCCATTGCACTGAATAGCTTTTTAATTACAAAGGTGAGGTCCACATGCTGTCACCACCATCTAATACACAGACGTATTGATTTGACCTTTAGCATTGATGTAGAAGAAGAAAAATGGCCAGTGGATAATTTCTGTGAAATCTAAATCAGATTCCTCTAGCCCACAGAATCATCTCTCGACAGATATGGATGCACCTCCAGAGAGGTACTAGTGTTTGTTAATGACTACAGCATGTCTTAAAACATCTCTGTGTGATCAATGTGTCCAATACTCCATTAAATATAAGTAGGCCCACACTTCTGTATATTTTCCTGCTACATAAATATTTTATTCACTTTACTAGATATTAATTTCTCTAAAATGCTATATTTTCTTTGCTGCCTTATTACTAGAGTAATTGTAATTACAAAATGAGTGACACTGTTAAATGATTTTAACTGTTTGTATAAGAAATTATTTACAGTGGAACTTCATAACCAGGTATGATGTCTGACTGACTGGGTGACTGAGAAATTCAACAGCCTGTTCAAGATCATGGCAGTTTTATACTGTGTCAAAGGTGTTCTGTTTTTTTTTTTGAGATCCTTTGATGTGCTGCAGATACCCTGAAATCCCTTCCCATGTACTCTTTAGAAAAACACGTCAGCAATTGTCCCTCTATTATTTTTGCAGATTGACTGACCCCCAGCAGAAATATTTCCATTCTGTCATTCTATTAGCTGTTTTCATTACTAACAAATATATTTATTCATTGGTAAGTGAGATAATTATTTCTCATGTATAAAAAGTGACCAAAGTGAAAAAAAGTTGTCATACAATTATGTATTTGCATTTACAGTATCACCTTATTGTATGGCATGTTATAATGTCACCTTGTCTTGTATTTTTTTTTTTTTGTGCTTGTATTGTGCATTTTAAGTATAGCCCGGGAGATGTATTATACAGCAGATAATTAATTACTGAGTAATCTTGCTAACAGTTTTGACAACTGGCTGCAAACAATATGCAGTGAATCATTTTAACTTATGTAGAGGTGAAGCAAGCCATTTATGCAGTTAGCAAAACTGCTGAACTTTTCATATTCAGTTCCAGTGATTCCACAAAGAACTTCTGGCAAAAAGGTAAATCATGTAAATTATACTGGTAATCACACCTCACCCATACGTGAGGGTGACTTTCCTCAAATCTGATCCATTCTACCCAACAGATGTAAACCAAGTTGGTAAATGTCACTAGAAGTGAATTAATCTGCCTTTGCCAATAGCCAGGTTGTAATTTTAATCATCATCTGTGTAATTACAACCACTAGTCTAGCATGAAACTCAGCCATATGTCGTGAGACTAAACTCATATATAATAAAACTTCTACAGTCCTTCTTCCTTTGGATATCTTGTTGAGTTATAACATTTCATAACGTCTGATCAGTTCATTGCTCACATATGTTCATTGGCAGGAAGATTATGATACCACTGATTCCTTTGTGATCATATTTCATTTATTTGAGAAAGCTTTCGGGAATGTATAAATCATCAGCTCAGTTGGTGACTGTAATCCTTTAATGGAAATGTGATGAGTTGTGTAATGCTGGTACATTGCTTAGCCCTTAATCCATAGCAGTGGAACTGTTAATATATTTAACTTAAGAGATGATTTCTGTATCTTTTCTTTATTTTATTTAGTGAATTCCTGTGTCCTGTTTGTTTCTCTTATTGGTAATTGTTGTTGAATCTGATTTGTATATATTTTATGTTGTTTACTTGCTGTATATTTTTAACATGGATGGTGGAAGTGACACATGGTAGCTGTGTGACTTTCTTTGGATATTTTCTGATGTTCCAGATTTCTCTCTCTCTCTCTCTCTCTCTCTCTCTTCTTTTGTGTTTATTTCTTTGAATACTTTATCACAGGTTCATAGGATTAAATGAGGTTACTAGGCTATTGGCCCTAAGGCTTCTACAAGCCTAGCCATGTTATACCCTTGTTCCCTTATGAACTAAGATATATATAGTCTATGTTTGTGAGCAAATCTAAGATCAGCATCAGCTGCCCCTGTCTAAGAGGGACATAGGTGAAACCACCAGTGTAAATTTATGGTTTCCCTTCCAAATGTCCAGGTTATTCTTAAATAGGTGTCATTGAGGATCTCTATTTTATGTGAATTGGAAGTTTGTTCCAGAGGAATGGTAACCTTTGGGAGACATATATGTATCTCTACCATGTCCTGTTAATATTGCATGCTAGGTTAAGGTCCCTACAGTGAGTAAATATTATCCAATTGGATTTGTGGATGTGCAGCAGCTTCATCAGGGTCTGAAACTGCTTTGTAGGCCAGGCACAAGTCGCCTCTAAGCAGTCTATATGATACTGAGTAAAGTGATGGGGCCTTCAGTCTGTCCATGTAGGTCATGTGTTGTAGACCCTGAATTTTCTTGGTGAGAAACCTCTGAGGTCTCAACAGATGCTGCAGATGTCTGGTAAGGTACATACAGAAGGGAGCACAGTACTCTATTATTGGTCTGATGAGAGCTGAGTACAGGGGATTTATCACTCCTTAGCTTTGGATGCTATACCCTTGCATATGAGGTGTGCAACACAGAAGGCCTTTCTTACTACTGTGGACACCTGATGATCAAAATTAAGGCTACTGTCAGTTTGCGTTCCTAAATCTCTCACTGCTGGGTTTGAACTTACAGGGGTGTTATTAATGTTGTAATTAGCAGAGGTATCTCCTTTGCTGAAATGGATGATAATGCATTTTTTTGTGTTTAGTTTAAGTGCATGGCTTTGACACCAATCATTTGTCTGTGTAAGCCCATTCTGTAGTATGATGACATCTTTGGGGGAGTCAATGACTACACCCAGTTTGTAGTCATCAGCAAACTTGGCAAGCCATAGCCATCTATTTTCACCCGTATTTATCAAAAATAGATACCAAACACTTAGAGAATCTAGCACAGATCCCTGTGGAACACCACTGGTAACAGGCCTGTTAGTAAAGGTGGCATCCCCAATTTTGATTGTATGTGTTCTGTTTCTGAGCCAGTTGGCAACCCATCTAGTGACATAAGGGTTAATCCCTAGCTGGGTGAGTTTCTCAATGATTCCTAAGTGAGGGATTGTGTCAGAGGCCTTGGCTAGGTCAAGATACGCAGTGTGAACTGTTTTGCCTTCATCCAGGGCCTTGGTGACATTCATGGAGAAGTCCACAAGGTTTAGCAGGCAAGCTCTGCCCTTAACAAAGCCAAACTGGGTTACATCAAGAGTTTGAAGGCAACCTATATCTTTGTTAATAAGGTCCATGATGATTCTGTCTATGGCCTTGCAGATAAGGCTGGTTAGGCTTATGAGTCTATAGTTCTGGGGGTCGATTGAGGGACCCCTTTGTTCAAGGGGATTATGGTTGCTGTTTTCCACTCAGCTGGGACAAAGCCAGTAATTAGACTGAGATTGAAGAGCATGCTCAGTGGTTTTGCTAAGTCCTGTTTTAAACCATTTAATATGCAGCCTGGGATGTTGTCTGATCCTATACAGGCTGTTTTTGGCCTTGGAGAGTGTGGCTATGACCTGTCCTCTGGAAGTACTAGGCAGAGGACTGGTGGCAGGTATGTTATGGGGTATGATTGGTAGGGGGGGGGTGAAGTTTTTGCCAAACCTGTCTGCTAGCAGTTGGTGATGTGCTCAGGTTCAGTATAAGTTGTACCGTTCACAACTAGTTCAGCTCAAAGCTGCACCTTCTCTTTTAGATTTCAGATGTAGCTAAAGAACACTTGGTGATTTTCCTTAGTTACAGATGCTAATTTAGTTTTCTAATTATCTTTAGAGAACTTTACAAGGTGTCTAATGTGCTTGTTTATGCTTTGGAAGTACTTCTTCCTTTGCTGGGACTGTTCCCTCATGTTTTTTAACAGCAGTTTCTATCTATTATTGTATAACCTATTTATGATAGATGTCCACCAGGATGGCTTATTTTGTCATGAGTATCTTGAATTGATCTGTTCTGGTACAGCTGAGTCTATACATTTATGTAGGTGTTTATATAGGACATTTGTGTACACCTCAGTAAAGCGGTCACTGCTGTCAGCATTGGCAGGGGGTCTGAAACTATTGATGCCATTACTCAGGAGGCTATAGTTTGCTTTGGAGAAATTTTTTAACCATTTTGCTCGAGGGTGGGTCAGGTACTATGGTTACTTTGAACGAGACTGATTTATTCTCAGACTTTACCAGGGATGGACCCACCCATGGGGTGGTGCAGCGATCCTCCATGTTAGTGAGCACTATGTCAAGGATGTTAGAGCCCCTTGTGGGGGTGCTGACTATCTGCTGCAGGGAATTTGTCTTAAAAAAGTCCAGGAACATTTGGATGAGTGCATCTGTGCTCATATATGTTACACAGTTGATGGAAGGATAGTTAAAGTCATCCATGACCAGGGTATTTGACTGTACTGAGAATGACTCAAGTAGGCCAAGGTAGGCTGTGTAGTTTTCATAGTTCATGGTGGGGGACTATAGCTAACTTATAGCTATAGCTAACATGGAGGGGGGTCTTTCCTACAGTTAGTTGGACTTGGAGTAACTCTAGGGAGTCCTACTGTTTAACCAATCTGGAGGTGTATTTGCCTTTAATGAAGATGGATACTCCTCCTCACTTGTTTTTTTTTTTTTTTTTTTTTTTTTTTTTACGTTCGTTTTGTGGTCTGAATGTGTGGAAGGCATTATAGCCCTGCATGGCTAGAGTACTGTCTGAGGCCTTGAACCATGTCTTTGTGATTGTGCAGACATCAGCATCTTCCAGGTGAGAAGTGTTTCAAATGAGTGTAGTTTTTGATTTAGACACCTAACATTAAGAAGTATAATCCTGAGTTTGTTTCTGAAGGATATTTTTATGCCAGGAATTTTATTTTTATGACATTGCCTAAAAAAGCACTGTGGTGGAGGCAAGTACCTTACCTAAAGCCTACAGGTGACAGGTGAGGGAAGAATGCTGCTTAGGGCTAGGGACATACCTACCCAGGACACACAAACTGAAACTCCATCATTTCTGTCTTCATATAGTCCAGTGAGGTACACCTCAAGTCATTCTCTCCAACATGGACTATGACAGAGTCATAACAGTACTTGTTGTTGACAGACATAAGTGTGTGTGCGATTTGGCAGATCATGGCACCAGACAGGCAGCTGACCATGGACCTTCTTCTTGTCCAACATAGTGGGGGGGACATCTGTGTGTCTCACTATGAAATCGCCTATGACCCAGACATTTGGTTTAGATATGTTTTGCCTTAGAGGCTTATTGGGTGAGACACTGATGCATGTGTTATTAATGTGCAGTGAGTGCTGTTGGGACCATATTGTGTGCAGAAGGTTTGCTCTTGGGAGGTCTTCAATCATTTGATATATTTCTAGTGAGTATGTCTGTATATGTGGTTTATGTGTTGTGTGCTTGGTATGTGTGGGAGGTGGAGTGTGGGTGCTGACAGCCTGCTTGGTATTTGGTTTGTTGTTATGTGAGAGAGCGAGAGAGAGCACTGAGTCTAGATTCATAGTATAGAAACATGTCTCACATACTGTATTTGCATGTTTTAAGAGTAGTAGGTTGTCTATGTACATGAGGCAATTGCTACATTGCCTCAGGATGCCCATGTCAATCCGGCTGGCTGGAGAAATGGTGGGAAACTGACCTTCCATTATGGCAGGTGTATTCTGTAATAAGTGGTGGAGGGTGGGCTAGATGGAGTAGGTTCTGCTTTAGAACTAGTAAAATCATCTAATCTGTGGGAGGTTTAGGGTAGAAACCTGTGCCAGCACCTCAGAAAGTGCAGCAGGGTTTCTCTCTGGGCAGCAGTGCACAACTGCATCGTACACTGAGAAGCAGGGAAGCTTAGGACGGCTTCCTAGCAGTTATCTAGGGAAAATTTGAATTTGTAAGCATCTGCATCTGCACACAGCACTGCTAACCCCCGTTGCACAGTGGGCAGCTACACAAAATTGATGTGTTTAAATATCAGATAAGTAAAACAGTTTTCAAACAATACAACCAATAGGAAAGCCCAAGAATTAGCCTAGCTCCAAGAATCCCCATCTCAGATGGGTTATTAACTACACTCTTCTGCCACAAGGGTGCAGGAGAGCCCTCTTGATGTAAGATGTTTGGCTTTAGTGCTCAGAAAATGCAAGACTGAATCTAGCCTATCCTATAAATTGTTCAAGCATTGTAAATAGGCAGTGCAGAAAACAGAGTCACAAACAATAAAAATAGTTTAAAGTAGGCAGCAAAACAGCTGCAAACAGTTTAAAAGTGCATAGAAGTTATAAAAATACTTATTTTTCAGTAGAATTCTCAGCATGCCTTGGATTTCCTTCAGTCTGACTTCAGTTCACTGACTAAGGAGGCCAAACTTGGAGCAACTCTGGCAGATTGAGCACAAACCCCAGCAAATGCTGTGTTTAAATATCAGCTAAGTAAAACAGTTTTCAAACAATCCAACCAATCAGAAAGCCCAAGAGTGAGCCTTGTTCATTTTGAATTTATTTGGAAGTAAAGGTATAAATATGATAGTCTCATATAAGTTTGAAGTCCTGCAGTGGGAAAGCTGGATACTGAATGGATCTTTTAGTAGTGGTACTTATGTTTTTTTTTTTCACCACTTTAATTAAAGTCCTTTCAGACAGTTAATTATTGAATTTACTGTTTACCTTATGTGTCTTATTTAGCTCTAGATAGCTACTGAAGGTAAAATAAAGGGATTTGAATCTCCTCTCTTCCTGCAGTACCTCAGATATGAAATCAACAAATGATACTTAGAAGGATTTTAAACTACAGTATATAACTGTGCAAATTGCATAAAAATAACTAGAATTAGAAAACTATAAAGACAAGAATGGGTGGTGAAAATGTTTGCTTTATCTAGTTCTTGGCTATGATCAGAAGAAAGAAATGAAAAGAAAAGGATAGTGCAGCACAGAGCAGCAAAACTGAATGTTCGCTACTATTTAGCATAAAGAAGAAAAGAAGTTTGTACATGATTGGGAGGGGCCACTATGTGAAGGTTAAATGAATAAACACAAACTTTTGAAAACAAAAGATAACGGGATCCATCTCCTTTCAGCACAAATAGCTGTCTCTAAAATAATACTGCCATGTAAAACAAATATTCTCTTTACTGTAGCCTACACAGTTATGGGTACATTGCATTTTTTTTAAATAATATTTCTCCTTGCCTTAATCCACCTAATTTGTGCTGCGAATGATATATTTCCTTGAACCCCACGTTGTTAATGTATGTGCCTGAAACAAAGTCGTTGCTTAAAACTGATGTATTCACATCAATGTGTCTCTTAAACAATTCAGAAATTTGCTATATTCCTGATAACTGCATTAGACTGGTTTCTGTTTTAACTGGAAGTTGTACACTTTTAAAACATTGTAACTGGTAACACACTTGACAGTTTTTAATCTTCTGCTATGTCACTGGTTACACTTTTAAAACATTGTAACTGGTGACATATATGTGGGAGTTTTTAATTTTCTGTCATGTCATTGAAACTATTTTGTTTCGTCTTGCAGCCATGCTATGAAAAAGTCCCACAAGGGATCAGTGTATTACCATCACAAAACACAGATAGATATGTAAAATAAATAAACACTTCCACCACTGCACAGCTGCAGTGTGGATGAATAGCTTAACTGCATCCTGAATTTTAGCAGCCATAATAAAATAAAGGAAAGAAATAGGTAGAGGACTCTTAAATAAAGAGAGTGTTTGGTAGTCAGAAATTATTTCTGGTTTGGCATAGATAATTTCGCTCAGCATAAAAACGCACAAATTAAATTTGATTCATAAAGAGTAAAATGTGTATTGCCTCAGTCCACTACAAAAAACATACAACCACAAAAGCATTGCTACCTTTTATTAATATCCACATAATTAACTCTTTAGACTTAAACATTAATTTTGCGCAATCAGAGAGTTAACCAACTGTAACCATTTCAGACTAGTAGTCTCAGGTGTTTAACCTTTCCATCCTCGATAATCAGTGTGACCCAAGTGCCCCTTGGCATTTGTCCCTAAGGGGAGCACAGTATCCACCACTACTCACAGTCTCCATAAACTCTATGCCAGCCCTAATAGCCAAGAAAAGTAAGGGGGGATCCAAAGGGGATTGTTTCTTTTTTTTCCATAATAAATCTTTATTGTTATATACTTATCATACAAAATTATAAAATACAGACTACTAACTAACACTGCAACAATCACACCAAACAATATACAATATTTACAAGAATGCTTCCATATAAGACATTAGAAATATAAAAAAACATAGGAATAATTAGTAAGTTTCCAGTATCGAACAGTTTGATTAGACATTTCTCTCCAAATATAGCAATGATTATTACTACCTTCAATTCAAAAGTTTTAGGCGAATATAATATTAAATATTTGTTCCCAAATTTTCGGATTATTGATACCCTTACTATGTGAATTTAAAAGTAGTTTATGAGCTAGTATATGTTTTGTCGCCAACACTCTGAAGTTTTGCCATGATGTACTCACATCTATCCATGGGTTTTTAGAGGGATGGAGGGAGGGGTGGGGTTCTTGACTGCCCCCCCTCCATGACTGATATTTACAGTCATGGCTTATGCTATTTGAATGTGGGCTGACTCATGCCCCCATTATAGTGAATCTGGGAACAATGGCCTCCACACATAAAGGCTGATTTTTGGTAAGAGTGAAGAGATGCAACTAAGTGATATTATAAAGGGCCAGTCTGTCGCACTCATGCAGTTCTGAAAACAATTTATGAATGCTGCCATCAGGAAAGTGTAGCAACATCTGTAGCAGGCCCCAGTGGACAAGCAGCAATGTTTTGAAATGTGTTTAAGAAACTATGGGCCAGATTCACGAAGGCTTGCACGGAGTCTAAGAGTAGTGTAAGACTCCATGCAGCCTTCGCGATCCAGGAACAGCCCAAAGTCCGTGTAAGAGACAAGCTAAAATGGCTCTTACACGGAGTGGGCGTGGATAAGCTAATCACCTCACTTGCAGCCGAATAGCATGCAAATGAGTATGATTAGCAATCCAGGAAGCCCAGAACAGCCCGTGTAAGAGCCGTTTTAGCTGCAGAAATGTACTCAGTTGACAACTGAGTACGTTTCTCAAACCGCAATGGAGCCATGTCAGCTCCAAATAAAGGGTGCATATGTGTCAGGCAGCATGCCAATGGCCAAATATGTGGCCATTGGCAAGGTAACCTGATGCAAATATCTTAAAAATATAGACCCATGCAAATGGGCTGCGCTGTATAAAACATAAAAACAAAGGTTATAAACCCACAAATGTGGGTTTTATGCAATACATGGAATGTCAATGCAGGGACCAGCAGACCAAAACCAACATGGCCACCGTGTAGTGGTTGCTAAGGGGGGAAGCTGAGTCTAAGACATGTAACTAAGCATTAGTAGGCAATCTGATGCAAATGAGTGTTAGGATACTTAATTCCACTGTCACATAGCAAATGAGCACAGTCTGAGTAGTGTAAGAGTTACAGAAGGGGGAGGAACAGAGTAGGAGATAGGTGACATCACAGGGGGGAATTGTAGAAAGAAATGCAGTTCATTGGAGGTCAGAGTTACATGACAGATGTCAGACAGATATCATGGAAAGAGGTGTGCCACTAGATAAGCATGAGAAAGTCAAGAAATGGAAGGTGTACACTGTTGCCTACACCCAAGTTTCTTGCTGGGCATGCATGCGCACGTGTGCACGACATGCAGCGCGAGAAAGACAGTGTGCGCGCGTGTAAGGCAGACTGAGCATGTGGGAGTGTGTTGGGAGATGTTTAACACTGTTTGCGCGGGTGTGCACGCGTTTTAACCCGAATAAGCAGATTCTGAACTGTGTAAGCATGTGTGCGCGCATGTAAGCCACTGTGAGCGTGTTTCTGCTGGTTTGCACATGGCTCCTCCCTGAGGAAACAGAGAGGAAAAAGGAAGCAACAGATTTAGTAGGAAGCTAGCAGGGAATACTGCTGGAGCTAGCAGGTGAAAACAATTAGAAGCAGGCAATTACACAGGCAGAATAGTAGCCCAGCCCAGCACTTAAAACTCTGCAAACGGCAGTGCAGGATGTTTCTCTCAAGAGACACTGCAAGACAGGAGTTAAGTTATTAGAAGTGAAAACTGAAAAAGCTGAACTCAGAGCAGAAATGTTAGGGGCTGCCATAGCTGTCATAATGAGACATAGGCGACTTGCTGAGGGTGGTGACAGTGCAGATGGTGCCAGACAACCCACAGTGAGGAGACGGAAAAGAGTGTACAGGCCCAGGGTCACCTACCACGGGTTACATGAGCTGGAGATAGTAGAGTGCTATAGAGTGGACAAAGACCTCCTGCAGCAAATAGTGGAGCTGTGCAGGCCATGCCTCACACACAGAACCAACAGAGGGGAACCCATCCCAGTGGAAACCAAGGTATGTGTTGGCCTAAGAATACTAGCAACAGGTACCTTCCAGAGACCAACTGGTGATATGATGGGGATACCACAGGCATCAGCCTCCAGGGTACTGCACCAGTTCCTGGATGCCATGTCAGCACATGTCGGTGATCATGTATATTTCCCCAATGACTGTGAGGTATTGGCCAGCAATATGCGTCTCTTCCAGCAAATAGCAGAATACCCTGAGGTAGTGGGTGCAATAGACTGCACGCACATATGCATCAAAGCACCAGCCGGTGAGTGGGGTAGGGCATACATCAACCGCAAGGGCTTCCCCTCCATCAACTGCCAGGTCGTGTGTGATGCCCAGGGCATAATAATCAGTGTGTGTGCTGGCTGTCCTGGGAGCTACCATGATTCCCACATCTGGCATTTGACACAGCTGTACCAGACATTTGCCAATGGGGACATCCCACACGGACACCTAGTGGGGGATGCAGGTTATACACTGGAGCCGTGGCTGAAGACACCCATCAGAAACGCACACACACCTGAACAGGAATGCCATAATGAGGCACACGCACAAACACGTAATGTAATAGAGCGTGTGTTTGGGCTCCTCAAGTCACGGTTCCGGTGTCTGGACACATCTGGTGGAGCCTTGCAGTACACACCAACTACATGTACCCAAATTGTCATGGTATGTGCTATGCTACATAATATGATCTTGCGAAAACAGCTGCAGCAGGACCAGCATAGGGCTGGGCCAAACAGCCCCCCACCATTGCCAAGGCCATCACAGGCAGAGCGTGACTCAGAGGAGGAACAACCTGAGCCTTCCCCAGTAGGCAGAAGGAGGCGTGCCCAGTATGCCCTGGCCTTGGCAAAGAGGCAACGCATAGCACATACACTGGCTCAGTAGGAACCCTGGGAATGATACCCCCTCTGACTCACTCAAATAATAACATAGATGCCTACAATGAAATGACCTGCTCACAAACATGTACAGGGAAGTGTAATATGCGCATCCGACAGAGGCAGCCCTGCAGCACCACCTGAGGCATGAATGCCATGTGTTAAGTCATGTAACACCATGTACTATATGCACACCTGAGGATCCTGACTAACATCCTACCCTCACAAAGCATCATGCCACAATATGACAATGAGATGATCAAGTGCAATAATTGACTGAAGTATCGCAGTTAGTCAAAGGGGATCCAATGTGTGCCAGTCTGGGATGACATGCTGAGCATGACATGATGCTCCACCTGCTAGGACTGGCGTGCACCTATCAGTGCAGGCCATATGGATACTGGCAAAGGCTGTTGTTACCCACAGTGTGCCCTGAATAGGTAAGGCTCAAAACAAAAACCCATCTCCATAGGTATCAGAAGGGATAAGAATAAGATAAGGGATAAGTCGAAACAGCAAGATGCATGCAGTCTAAACCCACCCAGTATGGAGAATGTTGATATCTGCGCTGTAACAGAAAACTGAGTCAAGGCTCACAACAGCACCCTAACACTACCAGGTTACACCTCATACTGTGCTGTACAGCCTCAAAACATGGAACAAGCTACAAAAGGAGGGTGACTAGCAAGAATTGTCAAGGATAACCACACCTCCATGTTGGTACCACAACAAGAAGCAGCATGGACTAGCCATGGTCAAGTAACAGTGGCTAAAACTGCCCCCCAGTTTATAGCCTGCTACAAACTACTGTCCCAACACCAGGAACTGCACCTGGCCTATGCTGGAATACATGAATATATCAAGTCCTCCAAACCACATTATATTGGGTGACTGAAAATACCCAGACATAGACTGGGAGCATTATACTAGCTCCAACAGTGTAGGACAAAAGTTCATAGAATCCATAAACCAAAAGGCCCAGGAACAACGTACCACTCCCACAAGAGGGGTAAGCATACTGGATGTGATAATCAGCAACATGGGTACTGGATGGCAAGACGAGAAGTGTATTGCTCACTGGTAAAACCAGACCATAGAGTAATCACACTGGATATACAAACCCTGACCACAGTCCCTGGCCAGAAAACCACAGTGGAAAACATGTGTAAAGCAATATTTGTACTCCTCCAAACTGATGTGGAATCCATTAAAGGTCCTGTGCAGGTGCAAAATATGGGCCACACCTCAGAACCTGTAATACAGCCATTCCATGAACACTGCCAGGAATGCTTGGATTATGCAATCCTAAATTAAAACAAGACACAATGCCATACACGCATGCATCTGGCATGGTGGACACCAGCCATAACCAAACCATGCAAGAGAATGAGGAAGCTACTACATGATAGAGCAAACATAAACAATGAAGTAATCACTGATCAGTAGTATGGCAATAAAATCTGTCCACACATACAATCTACTAAGGCCAGCCACAACAAGTTGAATCTGTGAATCCTGAGGCAATGTTACACCTGCCCCAAGTACACAGACAACCCCCAACTCCACCCAAGAAATAAAAATATATGTGAGAGATGCAACCATCTATCCAAACTGGAGGCTGAGCTCCCTCAACTCAGTACTCCCAAAACTAGTCAGGAGGAGAAGGAAACCACACACACCACAAACACAGTCCCACATAGACCTATCACAACTGCAAACCAAACACATAAACACAGAAAAACATTCCCGGAGGCAGAAATTACAAACACAGCACACCAACAGAGGCCTCTAAAGCAGACACCCAATCAAACAACCTCCAAACATAGCACATGCAACACATAGTACACAAAGCTGGTGTGCCAAACAGTCACAGGCCAGAAGGAGAAACAACATGCCTGATACAGTTGTAATAGGTGACTCCATAGTCAGACACACTGCTGTCCCGCACACCAGACTGAACAAGGGAAAGGGTACAGTAAGCTGCCTGTAGGCTGCCACAATGCCACATAACAGAAGTATGCAGGTCACTCCAAAGCAAGTAGAAATATGATGCAGTCATAGTACATGCTGGTGTGAATGACCTGAGATGTACCTCCCTAGACTACATGAAAAGAGACATAGATGAGCTCTCTGATTATGTAGTCCAGGCCGGTATGACACTCACCGTTTGCAGCATCCTACCCTTACCAAGAATAATGCCACAGTACGAACACAGAATGATCAGTCATAGCAAGTGGCACACTTACTGGTGTCATTCCAAGGGGATCCAATGTCTGTCTGCTTGGGATGTCATGCTTGACAAGCCACGCAGCTGTTCTTGGGATGGCTTGCACCTGTTACCCCTGGGCGTCTGGATATTGGATAAGGCCTTTGCCACCTCCATAGAGCCTTTTGTAGGCAAGGCTGAAAAGACTAACCCACCACCCTAGAAAACATAAGTGGAAAGAAACATAAGGGTAATGCTGACCAATGCCAGATGTGTAAACCCCAATATGCATGCTCCCAATGCCATCCCCAGTACGGAGAACATCGATGTCTGTGCAGTGACAGAAACCTGCTGCAAGCCTCCTGACAGCACACCAGCACTACCAGGTTATACCACATATCATGTGTCATGGCCCCAAAACCTGGAACAAAACATAAAAGGAGGGTGAGTATCCATATTCAGCACAGACACCCATACGTCCAGGTAACTGACAATGCACAAGGCATTGGAGTCCACCCATGTGCAACTAACTGTAGGCAAGACTGCTGTACAGTCTGTAGCATGCTACAGACCACACTCTCACACACAGGAACCCCACCCAGCCATTCTGAAGACACTGGACAGTATGAATGTCCCACCAAATACCAAACAAGGTACCACAAATTACCACATAGGTGGTAAACCATTATGTATGGAAGGAGTAATCAGGGACCTAGGGACACAAGTGGACAGTAACCTGTTATGTGACACCCACATTGCCAATGTGGCTAGGAAGACTGTCTACATTTGACACTGTATCAGGAAAGGATTCACATCTACGTCAACAGAGGCCATTGTGCCCCTATACTGTTCTCTTATCACACCCATAATCTAGTACAATGCCTCATATGGGATGTACCTTACCTGACACCTGCAGCAGTTAGAAAGACCTCAAAGGTACCTCACCAAGAGGATAAAGGGTCTCAAATATATGTCATATGCTGCCTGGCTGTAGACATCCCAGATGAATGCAGTCACATACTGCCTACACAGAGGCATTGCATGCCTGTTGTAGAAGGCCATGCCCAACACAGGAGTAATGGACATGCTCCACCTCAGAAAACTCAAAGCCATCGGAGCTGTGAGAGTGAGAGATGTCAACCTCAACAAATAATGACATAGGATGTGCTGGTGGGACAGATACATAATCCAGAGGCTCCCCACACCCTGGACCAGAATCCCACTCCATGTTAAGCAGAGCCCCTCACTGACACTCTTCAACAGGAATCTTGCCAAGTGGATGGATGATTGTAGAGTTACACTGGGGGTCTTCACTGTGTCATGTCCAGACAGAGGCACAGCAAAGCAAATCATAAATGGCCATAATATTCACATAGCAAGGGTGGCAAAAGCCACACACACTCTGGCTAGGCTAACAAATGCCCTAGGGTGGATAGCCTAGTATGAACCTATGAACCTATGAAGATACAAATTGTACAGGACACTAAGGATAATCCCAAGGCTTTCACAACTGATGGTAGGAACCGTGTTGGGAATTCACAGATATGCTCTGAATCACACAAATATCACAAACACACACACACATATTGCCAACATACATCCTGACAGGTGCAGTGCAACCCCAAAATGCAGAATATCTATCCCAGCAGACTGCTGGCCCCCTGACATTGCAGATGCTGAGGTAACAGCCAGCATCTACAAAGCAAAACACACAGCAGCAATGGTATGAGATGGTGTCCTGGGCTGAGTGCAACATGGACTCCAAGATGAATGGAATGCCAAATCACACTACTGCTCAATGTCAGCCTTACCACAGAATATGTACCCAAAGAGCAGTGTACAACAACAGTGGTCCTTCTCAACAAAGGTGTTGCCTGAATGGATACTGAAAACTACTACCCCAGAATCCTGAGAAGCTCGGTCTACACAGCTATGGAAAGGATCAGCATGTACCACAGACATAAAGATATTGGGGACCTACTGACACCGGACCCTACCCAGTGTGGCTTTCTTAAGTGCAGATCCTGCCCCTAAACATGTTTGACTCAATTGAAACAGTCATTAAGGTCATTGATGAGGGAAATGTGGTCCACACAGCATAGCTGGACCTTGCAAAGGCTTCTATACAGTACCCTACATGTTCATTATAGATAAGCTCACCAGCTTAAATATAAACCCCTATGTCAGTAGAGGGGTTGCAAACCAGACCAAGGACAGAGCAGACATGGTCAGACATGCTGCAGCCATGTCAGACTACAAACCAGATATAACTGGCATCCCACAAGGCTTGGTCCTGGGATCTCCCTCGTCTGGTATATATGTCCCATAGGTACAGGCAAACATGGAAGGACTGTGTCTGAACATGTTTGCAGAGGACTACAAACTGCTCACCACATATGATCCACCAGCTGACACAAGCATCCCACAAAAGGCCCACATAGAAACAGACAACTGGTGCCATAGCCATGTCAGCAAGCTAATTGCAGAAAAGTGTATAGTCAACCCCCGTGGATATACAGTAAGTGCCCACCAATTACCACATAGGTGTTAACCCATTATGTAGTTAACATGTAATGAGAGACCTGGGGACACAAGGTGATAGATATCCTGCATTGGACAAACATGTGCTGTAGTGTTTACAGAAACATACCATATACCCACCTAATCATGAAGGTTGTCCGATCTAGATAAGGGGAGGTCATTGTGGCTCTGCAGTCATCCTTCATCAGCGGTACAATTGACTACAATAGCCCTGTGGGATGTACCTCAGCAGACACCTCCATCAACCGTAAAGTCCCCAACAGTACCTCACCAGGAGTATCAAAGAGCTTGCACAGATGCCATGTGTTGCCTGTGTTGCTGGTATCAATAAACATGCTGCACCTTGTACAATCTGAATGGCAGTGAGCTATGCACATGAGAGACCTGAACCCCAGCACTGACTTACATAGGACAAGCTGTACTGCATGATCCATAACACAGAAGCCACCCCACCCATGAGTGAACTCCCAGTACAGGCTACCCATAGAGTCACTTATCAATTTTCCTCAATAGGAATCTTGATGAGTGGATGGGAGATGGTAGCTTTATCCTGGGTATCACTGTCATGTCACAGGTAGACAGAGGCACAGTATACTAACCATGACATATGTCATGGCAAACTCCACTTACAATGTGTGTTGAAGGACAAACACACTCTCCAACTAGCATTAGACATGGACCAGGGCACATCGCTAGTGTTTGCAAATGTACACCTATGTTGTGGAATACACTACCAATGTTGGACAAGCCTGGTTTAAGTAGTTCATATCTGAACAGAATGCAACATGGTCAGATGTACACAACTGGCCCCTAACCAGGCTGTTGTGCTCACTATCGAAATGTAAAGCAGTGATAGCACTAAAGCCCAGGAGACTGTCTACCACAGTCAAAGTACTACCAGTACACTATACAGTACTACAGTGTTAGGTCAGTGTGAAAGGGTGTTGACAACTGTATGCAAAGTATCCCATGCAAACACTGCAGGCACAGTATAATCATGTTGTGTTCACACACAAAGCAGTTGTACAGTAACTACACAACATGACACACAACACACAACCATAAACGGGTGATATTTGTTGAAGTTCACACTCATCCACAAATGTGGTGGGCTGCAGAGTCCAACATATGGAATGCTCACACTGGGCATGCTCACACACTTTGATAAATGAGACATATGTCAGACAACATGCCATGGGAAGGCTGAACTCAGCATGCTCACACACTTAGGCCAAATCTCAGTTTAGCAGTTGGACACACATATCTGGTATTTTTACTTGTTATTCCAGGAACCAACCACATTACAGCAGTCTGCCCAGTGCACACAGTTAAATGACTACAGAGACATTCGTGATATAGTGGATCCTTCCCATATGCAAACATCTTCCACAGATGCACAAGTTGTTCATACAAACAGGGAATGCTATGGCAATAAAGATGTGCAAACAGTCTATCAGCAACAAATAATGTGCATTTGACAATTAAACATATGGGTGTAGAGGTCAACACTAGGCTGTTTGCCCTAGGGAATGACAGCTTAGCCAGAGTGTGCTTGGCGTCTGCCTCCCCACAGGATGCACATTCCCCTTTCTAAACACCGATGATGTCAGCACCCTATAAGTACAGCAGGAGAAAAGACACTGCCTAGTAATGTGAATAGCACGCTCCGCTCATGCATCTGTCGCAAGTGTCATAACATAGTTAGATAGGGGTGTAAATCCTGCAAATGCTCAGTCTGTGTGTGTGTGAGTGGGGCTGGTGTGTGTGTAAGTCTGTGGGAGAGAAATGTCCCTTTTGGCAACTGGGAAAACACACTACAGGATGCACATTCCCCTTTCTAAACACCAATGATGTCAGCACTCTATAACTATAGCAGGAGAAGCGCAATCTCCCAGTAATATGAATAGCGCACTCTGCTAATGCATCTGTCTCAAGTATCATAACATCGTTAGGTTGGGGTTTGAATCCTGCAAGTGTGTGTGTTTGTCTGCGGGGGTTAGTGTGTGTGCAATTGTGTGTGAGGGAAATGTCCCTTTTGGCAACTAGGAGAACAGACTACAGGATGCACATTCCCCTTTCTAAACACCGATGATGTCAGCACTCTATAAGTATAGCAAGAGAAGAAAAACCTCCCAGTCATGCAAATAGCACACTCTGCAAATGTGTCCATCTAGAGTGTCATAACATAGTCAGATAGGGGTTTGAATCCTGCAATTGGCAAGTGTGTGTTCTTGGCTGAGGGGGGTTAGTGTGTGTGAGGAAAATGTCCCTTTTGGCAACTAGGTGAACAGACTACAGGAATCACACTCCCCTTTCTAAACACTGATGATGTCAGCACCCTATAAGTACAGCAAGAGAAGGGGAACCGCCCAGTAATGTGAATAGCACACTCTGCTAATGTGTCCGGCTCAAGTGTCATAACATAGTCAGATAGGGGTTTGAATCCTGCATTTGGCAAGTGTGTGTTTTTGGCTAAGGGGGGTTAGTGTGTGTGAGGAAAATGTCCCTTTTGGCAACTAGGTGAACAGACTACAGGATGCACATTTCCCTTTCTAAACACTGTTTAGCTGAAGGCCATGGCTCTGGCACAAGTTGTCTGTTTCTATGATGCCCCTTTGGAAGATGCTTGTGTCGGCTGGAGAGTTGATTATGGTGGCCAGTTCGCAGTCATCTGCATATTTGGTCAGCCACAGTCCATCCATGTTGGCATGTACCTCCAATAAATATATACCAAACAAGAGAGGTCCCAGGACTGAGCCTTGTGGGACACAACTCGTAACTGGTTTGGAGTCTGGCATGGCTCCAGCAATTCTAACCATGTGGGTTCTGTCCTTGAGCCACTGTGCAATCCATCTAGTGACATAGGGGCTTATATTTAAGCTGGTGAGCTTCTCTAGAATGCCCAAGTGGGGTATTGTTGTGAAGGCTTTTGTGAGATCCAGGTAGGCTGTGTGAACCACCTTCCCCTCGTCAATGGCCTTGGTGACTGTTTCAAAGAAATCAACCAGGTTAAACCTGGTAGTACTGGTGTGCTCTCAGTAGCCCTGAACCAGGCATCTGTTACTGCACAGATATCGATGTTCTCCATGCCAAGGAGAGTTTCGGGTGCATGCATCTGGAGGTTTAGACTTCTGGCGTTGGGTATCATTACTCTTAGTTTCTTATCCCTTGTGATACCTATGAAGGTGGGTTTGTCATTTGAGCCTTGCCTAACATAGGCACTATAGGGGTAGCAAGAGCCTTTGCCAATATCTGAAAGCTCAGGGGTGACAGGTGCAGGCCGTCCCTAGCGAAGCAGGTAGTTCAACAGAAGATGAATATGTGAAGGTGTAGTGCCTGTGATTAGTTAGCAGTAGCATATATGACTGCTCACGTGGACACATGCCAGGTAAGTCATATGCACTGTGTCACAGGCAATGTACATGTGAACAGGACAAACAGTGACATCCTGTCAAGTGGGACATGGACATACATATAGTAAGCTATGCAGATGGCACTAGGAGTCCACAGAAGCTCTATAACTATGCATTGCAGGTGTGATCAGTATTCCAGGGTAATTGCAAGCAAACATGCATGCAAACAAAGCTACAGTAAACAGGGCTGCATGTAGTCCATTGTACAACAAACAAGCTGTACCACTTCCAGTAGGTAACACTGCAAATATGCAGGCACTATGCACATGTACATGGAAATACACGGGTCAGATGGCTAGGGTCCAGTCTCAGCTCACACAAGTGTACAGACCATGTACTATCAGGATGTACAATAACTGGATGGAAACCCATGTGCTCATACCTGCAGTAATACACATGTCAAATAACAGACACTGAGCCTTCACTCAGTGGTTCCATACTTAGTAGGATGTATGCTACCTGGCCTGCCACCACAGTATCCCTGACATATATGGGGACTCTCCCTTCTGTGACAGTTAGTTTTGTGTGTTGGGGCTGTCTAGCATGGTATGAGATGTGAGCATGCAGTGTTAGGGTGCTCCTGTGTGTCCTGTACCAGTTGTGTAGTACTGCACACATATCAACATCCTCAAACATCTGCATTGCAGAGTCCAGTGTGGGCTACATGCCCCTTGCAATTTACATGTCCATCATTGCGTATTACTACATTCATTACCTTATCCCCTGTGCTACCTATGTATGTAGCCTTCTGTTGACATCATTACCACCAGTATGCCAACATGTGCAGATGATACACTATGGTACTTAACATAGATGTAGACAACAGTACATGACAATCACACACTTACTGCATCAGGCATGCTGTGATATACCCACAATTAATTCAGCACACAGTACTGTTAACAACATGATACTATTACTACACATCTATGTGGTCACCCTGTGCATCAGCAACATGTTAACCTGTACCTGCACAGTTGTTACAGATTGCAGGAGGTGGCACAGTTTCATCATATGCACAGGGTGTGAACTTGGTATGCCTGAGTCAGCCACCGATACCACTGATTGACATGTATGTGTATGTGTGTTGGTGAGGGACAGCAGTAGAAGGTTGGGCAATGTTGATGCAGTGTGTGCGTGTATGCGGTAGCCCTAGGTGTTGTCAATTTGCATGTGTGTATGGATGCACACAGTTCCACCTCATGGCTGCCATATACTGGTGTTTGTGGACAGCCACAGACTGTACCTGCCAGGTCATACAGATCAGTGTCTCTGGCCACGGACACGGTACCTGTGCCTTGCAGGAGTGCTACGGACCGTATCCAGTACCAACCCAGACTGGGTACTGTCATCAGAAGCAGGTGTTTGTTTACTGGACACAGATCCCTGTCGGGCCTGGCCAGAGCCACGTGCACATGGTCTCCTGGGGCGGTCTGATGACAGCACAGACCCAGCATTGCTGGGGCTGCTGCTGGCACTATGGGGGTGGCCACGGCCCTGTTGTCATCCGTGATGACTGCCAGCTGCTGCTGTCACTGGCATACGGCCACGTCAACACCTCAACCGCCCACCATCGCCCTGGCTCATGGACATGTAGTTGTGGAACCGGTCTAATATGTCCCCACAACGTCTGTCTATGACATCGGTGAAATCACGGATGGCAGCCACAATGTCACGCATACTGTCAGTCATGGCTGTGCGACATGCTGTCAGCTCCCTCAGACCCTGTCTGGTGTACCGTTCCATACGTGACTGTGCCTGCATGACAGCCCGAAATATAGCTGAGGTTGTAAGACCTCTGTGGGCACATCTGACAGGGGCAGTACGCCCACGGATGCTCCCACGAGAACCCCTGGACATCTGACTGTGTGGTACCATCTCTGGGCCATGCCCATGGCTGCTATGTGGGGAGGCACGTGCCACAGATACCACATTACCCTGGTCAATGCCCACTGTATGCTGTCCATCACCTAGGGACATTGGTGACAAAGGGTGTATTGGCAGGATAACTGTGCGCATTGATGGGGTCGACAGCTGTGTACTGTCAATCGGCTGACCAATGGTGGACCCTGGCATACCTTTCTGTGCCATTACACAGATGTCATCATTATCAGTACCCATGGCACCTGATTCAGGTTCCCTGCTACATGACACCAGAGCAGCACCAGAACCTGTGGGAGGGAAACAGGAAACACAGTTTACAATGTCTACACATTACCAGTGATGCACACATGCACACATGCACACATGCACAGGTGCACACATACACACATGCACACATGCACAGGTGCACACATGCACAGGTGCACACATGCACACATGCACACATGCACAGGTGCCCATATGCACACATGCACACATGCACAGGTGCACACATGCACACATGCACAGGTGCACACATGTACACATGCACACATGCACAGGTGCACACATGCACAGGTGCACACATGTACACATGCACAGGTGCACACATGCACACATGCACAGGTGCACATGTGCACAGGTGCACACATGCACACATGCACACATGCACGCATGCACACATGCACACATGCACAGGTGCACACGTGCACACATGCACACATGCACACAGTTTCACACAATTGTACAGTACTCAGTATGCGTGATATCAACACACAGACACCAACACACCTACATGCATACAAAGAGCACTACTAAGTGAGCCAAATAGTACCATTACTATTAAAACTATTACAGGAATTGTTAATACACACTCACCAGCATGGATAGGCTGCATTGCTGTTATACCAGAGGGACCTGCAGATGTGAAGAAACTAATGTCAGTGGGCACAACTGTGCCATTGTTACTGAGTATGATACAGGTCAGTAGTACAACAGTCGCCTTTCACAGGTCAGCTGCTAATATTGAGGATATCACACTTGCACATTAAATACTATGGTGACAGCTACAAACCAAGGACACACCTCACACATGCATTAACTAAAAGTGTACACAACAGTCAACTATACATATGGCATATTACCTGCATGTTCACTGTCTTGCTGCTGCGTGGCTCCAGCCTCCATCATAATGCATGTCTGCTGCTGTTGTTTTTGCTGGCGGACTGGAGCCACTACACTCATGAGTAGTCCCTCCAGTCTGGTGAGTGGGGGATGTGTAGCCACCCCACCACCTGTGGCGACCTGTTGCCTGTGGATATCCGAAGCACGCTGACTGACATGTCTGATTAAATCACTGCAGTGATGTCGTACCTGCTCATATGTCCTATTATGCGTGCCTATGTCATTTACCCGACGGACAAGGTCTTGCCACAGTGCAGCCCTCTCCTGCTGATTCTGGCTGGTGCGGGAAAAGAGTATTGCATAATCCCGCACCAGGCTCTGGTGTATCTCCTCATCCTCAGCTGTGGAGTAAGTGGGATTCCACGGGTGGGCCATGTACCTGAGAAAGAAAATAACCTGATATCAGCAATATATGTCAGCAGAATTTGGCACAATTACTACACATGCTACTCGACTGTTATGATACAACATATCTCACATATATAGCATCTGTCTGTCTATTGGTGGATACACATGTAAATGGCCAGGTATCAGTGCTCAGCCAGCAACTGTGCAACAGTACCTGGCACACTCCA
Organism: Protopterus annectens; assembly: GCF_019279795.1. Taxonomy (NCBI): domain Eukaryota; kingdom Metazoa; phylum Chordata; order Ceratodontiformes; family Protopteridae; genus Protopterus; species Protopterus annectens. The sequence continues at coordinate 1,229,765,382 of NC_056725.1, forward strand.
TACGACATACTACCAAACCCCAGCAGTCAGAACACTGATTCAGGTCAAGAGCACCTCCTCACTCTGGGGGTTTGTATCTAGGTACTGTATGGCCTACATCATCAACTACTGTGAGCTGACCACACACTGATTGCCCTGGATATACATATCCCACCTCCACCACCAGCACAAACAACTATAGTGAATAACATTACAGATGCAAACTTTACAATTTGTAACAGTGACATGGTATCCTTTCAGCCCACTGGGCCAGTCGCAGATACAACCCACAATGCTGACCCCTACACAATTGCTTTCTACAGACATCTCCGAGAATGCATGGATCATGCAATCCCATATATGACCAAGACACTCTCCACAAAGGGACAGCATCCTGTCTGGTGGACCCCAGCCATAGACAGATTGTATTACAGAAGATGGAAGCTACTGCAAGACAGAGCATAATTCCGTAAAGGTAGGGCATGTCTGAGCAGCACTAGTAAGGATCTATTTTCCATCATACAAACATCCATGGGAAACTTTGAGAGGGAAATCAAGAGGGACACTACAGATAACCAGAAGGCCTTCTTCAGTTATGTTAGCAACCTGGTCAGGATCCATCCTCTATGCCCATAGTTAGTACACAACAACAAATATTTCACTGACACCACAGATATTGACAACATTGTGGCAGACAGGTTCAGTGCAGGTGTCACCCCGCCCTCTCCCCCAAAATAAGACATAGTTATCCCAGCTGACTGTAACCTCCCTGTCATCACAGATGTCCAGGAGAGAGCCACCCTCAGGACAGCAGAATACACAACATGAATGGGACCTGATGGTATCCCCAGTTGCATGCTACATAAACTGTGACAGGAGCTAAACACACATATAGAAGTGCTATGTAACACTAGCCTGACTACAGGATATGTACCTGTACACTGGTGCACAGCAGCAGTGGTTCCACTCCATGAAGGAGGCACCTCAACATACCAATACAATACAACACAATACATTACATTACAATACAATACTATACAATATGCTATTGCCCCTGGGACTACAGCAGCATACTGTTCTGCTACCCTGACCATTGTGACACATGTGGTGTGATGGTACCTGCTGCTGTCACACAGTTACACAGGGTGACTCATATGGCATATTACCTATCTGACTAACATTCAGCAGGGGTATGTGTGACATGTACTCATGGGGAGTCTCGCTTCTTAACAATGTGTGGTTTATTGCAGGGTATGTCTTATCTGTGTGTAGGTACTTTTACCTCCACATGTGCACTCTATTGCAGTGGCATGGATAACACACAGCAGTCATTTAGATTGTGGATGGTGTGAGGTGTTACTATGGTTGTTGGACATCTGTCATGGGTGTGACTTACATATGTATATCCAGGAGTGGTAACCTCTATGTGGGTAGTATATGTGTATTCTGTGGTGTTGTCAGTCACTGTGCATTGGTAATGTGTTTGGGTGCATTGTCACACTGTTGTACATGTCACTGTGTCCTTCTCCATATCTGTAGCTGTCATGTGAGGTCCATACCATGGCATCCATTATGTGGTGTGGAGGGGTACACCGACCTACATGTCCATAGCTGACACACCATGTTCGCTGACACATACCATGTGCAGGTATTCCAGGGATAGTGTGCCACTGTGAATATCATTGGGGCCACTATTGTACACATTTATGACCCTGTTCACCCCTGACACATGCAGTTGTGGGCAGCCAATCACATATCTGGTGGTTACTGGTGTAGGTGATTTGGAGTGTGGTATGATACTCCGGTTTTGACACTGGTGTTCACTCCATGCCTTTGTCACCAGGCACCTGTTGCAATACATCTGTACACATGTGCCTCACTCAGAATTCATATACATCTCTCTCTCTCTCTCTGTCTCTCTCTCTCTCTATATATATATATATATATATATATATATATATATATATATATATGTATATAGATATATCTATATGTATATATATATATATATATATATATATATATGTATATATATATATATATATATATGTCTGTATACATATACACATATATATATTGGTGCACATATATTGCTATAGATGTGGAGAGGGGGGACACAGAGGGGGTGAGAGTGACAGAGGGGGTGGGACAGGGTGTGCTGAAGGTCGTCATATACAGTCATACCTGTACATAGTCAGATCAGTCTGTCTATGTATATGTATCTACATATATCTATATCTGTATGTGTGCATTACATATATATGTTTGTACAATATTCTGTCTACATCTGTCTATGTATTCCTACATTTCTCTCTCTATGTATGTATACATATATGCATATCATATATATATATATATATATATATATATATATATATATATATATATATATATATATATATATATATATATATATATATATATATATATATATACACATACATATGTTGACATACATACGTATCCATATGATAGACAGGTATATCAACATGTTTGTCTACCATACTGTATACACACACTAACATACTGCTAAACATACATAACTGTGAAACCTGCTTTGTACATTTCACTACAACCTACAGTCAACCTACATTGATATGTGCACATAGATGCTCTCACACACAAATGTATGTACAGCCTTCACTGATAGTTGCTGTATGTCCCCTGCCCTTTACACATCTTCATATACATGTGGATACAGACCAATGACACATATGGAGGGTTCACAGTATGTAGACCTTTATAGTATTACTTTACATTACCTGTGTTTGTCACAGCTGCTTGTGTTGCCGTCTGGTTCTCTGTCCTGCTGCTCCACTTCCCAGTTGTCAGCTTTCAGGTGGCTGATGCTGAACAATTTGTTTGTGTCTGCTTAATTGCAATTTTCTCTGTCTCTGTCTCTCTCTCTCTCTCTCTGTCTGTCTGTCTCTCACGTCCTTCTCAGGGTGCAATGAATGTATTGCATGTGTGGACTGGGAGTACAGCATACTTTTGTAGGTATTTGCATATGCCCATGTGATGGCCTCTGCACCAATTGTTAGCCAGCATTTGCTAATTGCATGCAGCCAGTTGTGTACTGATTGCAGTACTCACTGTGATTTCAGAACAATGCTATAAAAAGGTATGTGAGATAGGCGTAGCCCTTTCAGATGTTAAGGGCAGGGACCATGCTGTTATGCTGTGGACAATGTTCTGTGAGTGTAAAGGTTGGTATCTCTCTCATATTTCCAGGTGTGTTGTAGATTAACATTCCTCCATTCATTTCTCCAGTTTCCTGTACTAACTGTGTATGTACACTGACACCTACAACTACTACTACTGTTAATGTGTGTGTGTGCTTTTCTTTCACTTTTGCTTGCACTTTGTTGCTAAGGCTTCAATATTTGCCCTTTACAGTCACTACTTGTATGCCTGCTAGATGTCCTGACTGTAGTGTGCTGCTGTAGCTTTCCTATTTCCCATGTACATTCACACCTTGGAATGCTTGCTATATCTGCTAGGGTGTTACAGCATGCAGTGTGGTCTGGCCATGGTGTGGGCCTTGACATCTATTAGGGTATTTGAGTATGCTGCTGAGCAGGCCCCAGAGACTTTCAGGTTCATCTGTTATCTGCCTCATGGAATGGTACATACCAGTGGGGTACACCCATTAAAATGTCTGGTATGCTGCAGTTGTGACTGTGGGTTAGCATGAGCATATGTATTACTACACTTTTTCTGCCATGCAAGTGGTGAATACTTTCAGGACTCCATAGTTACCATTGCATGTGTTACACCTTTCTGCCTACTGTTTGTACATTTCACATGGAGTCTGTGGGGCATCCCTGTAAGTCATTCACTGTTGCTATGTCTAGGCTCTTAACTATTCAAATATGGTGGTGTCAGACCTGTCATGTGTACAGATATTTGCAGGTTGTCCACATTTCTGCCTCATATTTTGGTCAATATCTCATGCACACCTTTTTCTGGCAAATCACTCTGGGCTCAAGTCAGAATATGGTGACAAACATTCAGGTTTCAGACTTCATACCCTTCCAAACATCCCACAAAATGCAGACCCTGTTACTCTCTGACCTGTCTGCGTTTGTTGTAACATTATTTGTAATGTGTCCCTGGTTTTGGGCCTTTGCTCCACATATTTTATTACTTGGTCCAGATGTGTTCCTGTAAGAGGTTGTGGGGTATGGGCAGTGATTATCCTGCTGTGAGTATGTGTGTGGCTTGCAAGGTGCTATAGTGACATTATTACCTACTAGCTACCAACTAGCATGGATGTTTCTGTTCACACACTACTATTATGGAAATCCACTAGTTTTGATAGTAATTCTAAATGGCATGCTTTGTGTACTACACATCTATATTCCCTTTACATTCATTCCTATTATTACATGATATATTTATTTTAGCACAATGTTCTTGTGTAAGAGTCATGGCTTAGTGGTAAGTCATGCAGACTACTGTTTCCAAGGTCCTGGGTTCGGGACTGCCAGTGGGATCTTATTTTGCTTCTGAACTGACTACAAGACCTGTCAATCAAAGTGACTAAGGCACTTTTAAGCAGTTGTAACCGGGTTAGCGCTGGTTTGCGTGGAGCTCACGCATGCGCACTGCCGGTTAGCTCCGCGCACACAAGCGCACACCTGCTTACAACTGCTTAAACGTGCTTACTCTTGCGCACACCCACGCTATTTTCTTTGAAAGAAAAAAAATGGGGAGACAGGAAAGTGGTGAAAAAGGGGTCACAAAGAGGGTAAGACAGTAGGGAAACAAGCTTGGGATGTGCAGGAGGGATGTAGGTAAGGCCCATAGCTGCCCATTTCTTCATCAGCAACAGCTGTGCATATGTATGTAATTTGGTGTGACATTTGAAACCTTCCACCCCTGAGAGAGGTGTCAGGACAACAATAATACTTGTTGTACAGCCAGTTGTAATTGATAGGTTCCATGTCCATCAGACATGTGTGCAGAATGGGCAGCTATGTATGGGGCGTAATTTTTTTGTGGGTACAGAGTGCCCTTTTTTTTTTTTCAGGTGAGAGTGGTATGTCAGGTGGAGGAAGTCGGTACAGCTGGGGAGGTAGGTTGGGTAGGTAAACAGACAAGACAAACAAGACACATACAGGGGTGGTGTATGACATGTGTGGGGGGGTTACACAATTGACGGGGATGGAGGTTCGGATATCCAGATCCCATGAGCCCACAGATGGCAACAATGGAACTGATATCCCCACCCATAGGCAGTTGCTACTGTTCCTTCACTGCCAAGGATGGGGCTGTGCTGGGGGCTGTGTAGGTGGGGTAACAGGCATGCCTGTTAGTTGCACCACCCGTGCCTCAAGCTGGCGTAGGGGCTCAAGAACAGAGTCCCGAATCTCCCTACGCACCACAGTCCGGACGCTATGGAGGGTGAGTGGTGATTCTCCTCCGGCCACACTTGCAGAGGGGGGGCGAGCCCCATCCCCTGCAGAGCTTCCACCCACAGATGGCACAGGGCCACCGGAGGAGGGTCCGGACTCGGCACTAGTGCCAGGTGCACTCGCCAGCTGAGGTGGGAGAGGTGGGTCCGCTGGAACCCGCCTTCCCTGTCGTCCTGTGTTTTGCATTATGTCATGACAGTTTGGGTTAGTGACATATAATACCATTCACAATTAGTTGTAACAGCATGCATTAGTATTCCCATTAACCAAACACCCAGATATTCACACCATTGAACAGCGTGTATAACACATGCATAATTTGAACAGAAACACACAGTCCAACAACATGCAGGGTTAATTGATGGCAACAGGCCATCAGGTGTGGATGTATGAACAGGGCAGATGCATCAACGGACATGCAAATATATATGACCCAACAGGACAAATGTCCAGGGGTGTTAATTGTGATTGCACATACCATTTTCACGTGGAATGGGTTATATGTGGTTATAGGTTGGGGTAAAGAAAGTAATATTAACACCTTCGAATAATAATACATATGCTGTACATTTCTAATAGCTACAGTTATATACACACTACTGTTCTAACTACAGTTTCCTATATGATAACTATTTCAACTTGGTGATAGGACTGTTACTGCAACATCAATATACATTTTATGGTTCTTCATACACATTCATATCTAGCTTTGTTCAGCTACATCATCCTGCTACATTTACTTTATATAGCTGTAGACAAGTGTGGATGTTTGGTATATCAGACAATCATCCTATCTGCATATTGCAGACTGAGAGCAACATATCCAGATTTTGGGATACACATTCCAGATGCAGCAACACTTTGAACAGATTTCGCTGTTTGGTTTTGAATCTCACATGCATTTCATTCTGTCTTGACTGCAGTATACTTTATTCAGGGGTTATTACTACTGTATTGCTGGATTCATGACACTTTCTCACACTCTCTCACTTACTTTCATTTTACTATTCAGGATGGTACTTACTTCTAGGCTTTATTGACATATTTTACCTGTAGTTATTACAATCCTTTCCAGCAGTCTCACTTCTGTCATGTTTCAGTATTTCCACAGGGATATATTTCACACATGTGATTTCATCATCTTCTGCAGCTATACTTTTCAGCCTGCTGCAGGTTGTGTACTATTTTCTTACAGGTAGGGCATTTTATTTCAGAATATATGTCAGACAGTTTCATTTTTCGGTTTAACTTACAGGCTGAAACACACTTTTGTAATCAAGCAATACTTGCATACACTTTCACACTGTTACTTGCAGATTTTATTCCTTACTGACTACACTGCACTCTTTTGCTGACCGTCATACTTTTATATTTCTTTACAGTTACTGGTAGTGGATTACTGACCTGCCTGGTGGCGCAACCGCACCAGCCTATCACCATAGGCTCTGCGGTTCGCAGAACGGACACCTGCAGCTGTAATATAAATGAAGTAATATTGGAATACACATCTCCATAATATCAGCTAGTTTAATTTCTTACATACATAATTAAATGTTACTTACTCAGTAGTGGGGCGTTGGGTGTTTGTTGGGCCTCCTGGATCCAAAGGTTCAGTTGGTCCTGCTTGGATCTCTTCAGGTCCACATGGTGGTGATGGACCTGCTCACCAGTCCTTGGAATCCCTGTGGCACTGGTGAGATCATGAGCCAACCGGTCCCACGCCTCGGCCCTGTATGCTCCCCAGAAGACCTGGCCCTGCATGAGTTGGGCCTCATGATTATAGACTAGGAGCCAGACCATGTACCTGGACTCCTCAACACCCCACCTCTGTGCTCGAAAGCAACTACCCTCTCCTACTCCTGTCATTCTGCCTGCAGGTCAGTTCTACAATCGTTTATGCTGTGTATTCCCGCCTATGGGGCTTATATAGTCCGTTTTTTCCCGCACATATCTGTGATTGGCCATTTTGGAATTGTATCAACTTCAGTAAACCTGCATTGTCATGCTCCAGTTTGTATTCATTCCTATATATTAGCTATTATTGCATTTCTAGGTACTGCTCTCATGGCTTAGTGGTTTGGTACCTTAACTATGGTGTATAGTATCCTGGGTTCGAACCTGGCCACTGCTTTTTATTTTTCATGACTGTCTAGACATGCTGAGGGGTGTGTCTGTGTAAAGGCAGTTTTGGTACGGCTTGCTCAACGTTGCCCGTCGGTTAGCTTGTTTGCGTGGTGCGCAGCTCCTCCGCGCAAATGGGGTACGCTGCTTTAAGCCTCATTTGGCTATCGGCACGCATATTACGCTCAGCTCAGTTAGGGGCACATAGATTTAGCGTGTTAGACCACTGCTCAGCTACGGGCACTCATTTTGCACCAGTTAAACCACTGCTCATCTACGGGCAGATGCACTCACTCTGTTAAACTGTAGCTCAGCTATGAGCACATCTGGCATTTTTTATTCTTTTGTTACCTCACATTTCTTCAATATAAATGGGCTATTTCATTACATTTTACATAAATTGTGGTTTTATGTGTACATATTTGTCAGGGACTTGTTTCCTGCTTATTTTGCAAAAAAAAAAAATTGGTGTTGTGGGGGCTCGAACCATGACTGCCTGCTCTTCAGCCAACATCTCTACTGCTACGCTATTGCTTCCTGGCTTATTTTGCATATTTAGTTCTTACATGCTTTCCCACTGACTGCTAACTGTAGCTGCGCTACGGGCATGCCCGCGCAAACGAGCGCACTCACGGTTAAACATCTTTACAATTTAAAAAAAATATATAACATGTTCATTTATATATTTTATGTTCATAGTCTGTGGGGGCATGTGTTGTGTTGTGTTTATTTACATTTCCGTGGACTCTATTGTGGGTGTTTACTTTGGGCACTTTTACACTTCTGGGGGCATGTCCGCTTACAGGGATCAGCCTACGGACACGCCCCCTACTGTCTTACATGGACCGTGTTAGACTTAGGTGTGATTCAGCATGCTGACATCACTCCGTTTAACTGCAGCCTCCGTGTAAGAGTTATAACTCTTACACGGAGGCTTCGTGAATCCTTGCCTATATGTTTCACGATGCAGGACATCCATAACGTAAACAGTACACATAACAACATGACAAATGCATTTAGCACCTGTGTAAGCAATGCCTGTTGTGGTGCATAGTACATTGAATATGATGTTGCTGTAATCTCACCCAAGAAGCAGTTCATGCCATATTAGGACTCACATAGTGCAATCTGTGCTTATGTATGTGTGTTGCATTAAGATGAGCTGAAGAATAAGATGTTGCACTTAACAATATATTTTTGTGACATGATGACTGTAGTGTTTGAATCATCATCTCACTGAAAGCACCTGAAGTCTCTATTACATTTCTTTGGAAAGAAAACGTTGTTATAGTTATCAGTTAGTAATCTGCAGTTATTCATATACGTATGTTGGCCAGCATCAGGCTATCAGACAACTAGGGTTTAAAAAGCACTGTCTGTCTGTCTTTCCCTGTAGCTTACCATTAAGTGTTTCTAATTATCATTTTACAGAACATGATCATTAGGCTTCATTAAAGATACTCTGTGAGCTGTCTTAGTGATCCCCTGTTTGGGTCTTTCCAGGAGGACAATACAGTGAGATGGAACAAAAGCTATAGAAAATGAATTCTCTGCCCCTTCTAGCATGCTCACAAAGTGTAGATTACATTACCATGTCCAGATTTCTAGCACATCCATTTTGGCATTTAGTTTAACTTTATGTATTTTAGAGGTTAAACTCAGCTATGATGTCCTTGAACAGATATCGAGTCATACCTCTCAACTTCTTGGCACAAGAAATCTGGACAAACCCTAAAATATGGGGGATCAAAGGCCAGAAAATATGTACAGATTTTAAATATTACTCTTTTACACTTAAAAAGTTAAAAAAACGAAGCCAAAAATAGCCAACAGGATCCACACAAATACTTTAATACTTTAAATGAAGGATTAGCGCTTTCATTCACCATATAAACCACTGGACTTCATTGAAGTATTTGTGTGGATCCCATTGGCTATTTTTGGCTTCATTTTTTATTTTTGGTTTGTATTCAGTTTCTCGTTTTATTTGTTTACACTTATAAAGTTGTTAGAATAACAGGTTTTGTGTTAGCATACATTTTCTGAGGAACATGAAGTCAGAAACTCAAATGTATGTCTTTATTTAAAGACTTCAAGTCCTCAGTGATTTGTCATAAAACCACAAATTTTAAGATGAACAGTCAGAAAATATAAGGCAAAAATCTGGACATTCTCTGAAAATCTGGACAGTTGAGAGGTAGGAGGTGTGTCCATATTCATTAAGGATATCCACACCTCCAGGCTAGTTGCACAGCATAATGCATCCGAGATTATCCAAGTGCAACTAACTCTGGGCAAAACCGCAATCCAAATTGTAGCTTGGTACAGACCCCCCACCATGCCCCAGGATTCCCACTCCTTATTTCTTGATACACTGGAAAGTATTAGGATACAACCCAACACCCTAATAATGGTCGATTTCAACTACCCCACTATTAACTGGGAAAACTACACATGTACCAACTCTTTTGATCAACGTTTTCTGGAATTCATAAATTCCAACGCCTTGGATCAACTTATTCATACCCCCACTAGGAGCAGCAATATCCTAGACCTGGTCATTACCAACATGGGCATCCACTGTTCCACACTAGAGGTCAATTCCTTGTTGGTCGGATCCGACCACAAGCTAATCACACAAGACATCCACATCCCACCCCCACCCCCAATTCAGGAAACCACCGTAAAAAAAAACTTCTCCGAAGCCAATTTCACAGTTCTTAAGACAGAAGTGACAAACTTCATGACACCCACGCAGACAGACAATAGAGGTACGACTGCTGAATCCTACACAAATGCACTTTATAAGCACTTACAGGAGTGCATGGATCATGCTATCCTGTATAGAACTAAGATGCTATCCTCCAAAAAAAGGAAGCCAATCTGGTGGTCCTCTGCCATAAACAAACTCTACAACAGAAGAAAGAAACTGTTGCAAAAAAGAGTAAAATCCTATGATTGGAGGAACTCCCTGGTCAACCTCAATAAGAAGCTGAGATCCCTCATAAACTCCTCCAAATCTAGTTACGAAAACAAAATTGCCACTGACTCTAAAGACAACCACAAAGCATTCTATAGCTATGTCAAGAATCTCAATGGCAACACTCAGATCTGTTCTGAGTTACAGCAAAATGGCACTAAATATACAGAACCAACTGATATTGCCAACATCCTGGCAGATAGGTTCAGTGCTAACTTTACCCCCCTCTCACCCCCTAGAGGGCCCATCTCTATACTGGAAGAATGCTAAGTTGCTGTAATCACGGCTGCACAGGTAAAGAACACACTCTCCAAAGCCACGAACACAGCATCCATGGGACCTGACAATATCCCAGGCTGTGTTCTACATGAACTACAGAATGAACTGGCACCCTACCTAAGTACCATGTTCAATCATAGCCTTACCTCAGGCTTTGTGCCCACTGAATGGCGCACCACGATGGTTATCCCATTCCACAAAGGGGGAGCCATGACAGACCCCAGGAACTACTGCCCCATTAGCCTGATGAGCCTGGTCTACAAGGCCATGGAACGTATCATCATGGAACTCATAAACAAAGACATTGGTAATCTCCAAACTTTGGACCCTACCCACTTCAGATTTGTAAAAGGCAGATCATGTCTCCTAAACCTGATTGACTTCTTTGAAGCAGTCACCAAAGCCATAGATGAGGGTAAGGTGGTTCACACAGCTTATCTAGATCTTGCCAAGGCTTTCGACACCATCCCCCACTCTGGAATTATAAATAAGCTCACTAAACTAGGTATAAATACCTATGTCACAAGATAGGTTGCCAACTGGCTCACAGACAGAACCCACACTGGGAAAGTAGCAGACTCCAAATCCGACTTCAGACCACTGACAAGTGGAGTACCACAGCGTTCAGTCCCAGGTCCTCTCCTGTTTGGTATCTACTTCTCTGAAGTACAGGCTAACACAGAAGGTCTTTGGCTAACAAAGTTTGCAGATGACTGCAAACTAGGAGCCATAATCAAAACTCCTAACAATGTGGGCATACTACAAAAGGGCCTCACTGAGACAGATGCCTGGTGTCAAAGCCATGGCCTGAAACTCAATGCCAAAAAGTCTATTGTCATCCTCTTTGGTAAAAACTCTGTACCATGAACTACCACATAGCTGGTAGTCTACTTAATGCCAAAAATGTGATAAGAGACCTTAGGACACAGGTGGACAGTAGTCTCTTCTTTGATAATCACATCGCCACAGTGGTCAAGAAATCCTTCTACATGGCTCACCTCATCACAAAAGGTTTCTCATCCAGAAAAAAACAGGTCATTGTTCCCCTCTACTCATCACTCATTAAACCCATTATAGAATACAATGCCCCTTTTGGTATGTACCTCACAAGACATCTACAACAACTGGAAAGGCCACAGAAATACCTCACAAAAAGGATCACTCGCCTCAAACAGATGCCCTAAGCAGACTGTCTCAAAAAACTCCAGCTTTACTCTGTTGCATATCACCTACTCAGAGGCGATCTCTGCATAACATACAAAGCTATGTCAAACCCAGAGCTGTTGGACATGCTCCACCGAGCTACACGCTCTAGGGACCTAAACCTTATCACCACAATAAACAGAACATGCTGGAGGGATAGATTCCTGTCCCAGAGACTTCCCATACTCTAGAACAGACTACCTATCTATGTCAAACAGAGCTCCTCATTAGCACTCTTCAAGAAAAATCTTGATGACTGGATGGGAAATAGGAAATTCACCCCAGGGATCACTTCTGTGGTTCTGCTCGACAGGGGCACAGGAAAATAATTTTCTTGGGTGGCGAAAGCCAGGGTACATTTTTGGCTAGGCTTATATAGGCCCTAGGGCCAATAGTCTGGTACCCACCTATGAACCTATGTATTAAGTGATGACTAGTGGCTGCTCTGAGCTACCCTGCATTTCCTGATAATGTTCTCAGGCTCAGTTCATGTAGCTTTAAGAACAGGATGTTTACCTTGGGATCCAACAATGTAGCTGTCACATGCCTGTAATCTGCATGATCACCTGTTGCATGAAGCTCAACCTCCCCAATCATGTTCTTAATGACTTGGAGCACCACGAATCTAACACGCATGCGTCTTCTTTTACTCATACTGAATGAACATGCTTTTAATTGAAATGAAAGATATCTAAGTGCATGATGGATATCTTAGTGCATGCCTGACTTCACAGTGCACACAGTGCAGAACTGACATCAGACATGTCCTGGCATGTTCACACATTTCTTCATGTAAACAAATAGTTTCACAGCAGCAGCATATCCATTTGCATGAACCTGAAAGGTTGAGCATATGTGGAGCTCATGTACTAAGCAGTTACCATCTTCATCTATCATGTAACTCCTCCCTTAAAGGCAGTTTCAGTTGCCAGACAGTTTGTTGCACCATACCTAATAGCCAGCTTGCAGACCATCTTCTAGCATTAGTTTTAACCTCCAGCCTGACATTACTCAAGCATCCCACCCAAATGCACAGGAATGACACTTGTTGTCTGATTTTAGCCCATATGGCATTGCTGTCCTGATCGATACCATCTTCATCATATGTGTTTGGGAACATACAGGCATGCTGGGGGAAGGGGTAATAGGCTGTTGTTCCACAGGAGTGCATTTCAGCCAAGGGATGGAGATAGGCCAGGAAAACAAAAATCGCTAATGGCTGCCTAGATGATGGGTTGCTTCCCAGTACTGTGCATTTGGATACCTCAACATCCTGTGTTGTCAGAAGAGGCATCCCCCTTTTTACATCAACATGGTACAGCCGTACCCTCTAGTAGCTGCTCAGGTTTTTCATGAAGTTGAGTGTTTAATGCATCCCATTGCTTATCTGAAGGCATTATGTTGCTTCTCAGCCAATCACTTTTATAGGTTCATGTTCATGCACATAAAGCATCATCCTCTGCAGTATGCATCTGCTCAGAATTAAGGCATTTTTTTTACTTACTAGTCACCACTGATAAGTATAATAAAACCATAGTATCAGTACAAAACAAGAAAGCAAGGGCAAAACAATGTACTTTTAACAAAAGATGCATTCATTATCTTTACAGATTTACATTGTTCTACAAACTAGGCAATTCTGTCTCCATCAGTACCTCTTTCTAACAGATTACTTATTTAGCTCTACAAGAGACTGCAGACTTCTTAGAATCTACATAATTACCATGCAAACACACTGTGTTCCAATTATTCTAACTATGCATCCTAAGAAATCTGGAGGAGGGGAAGGTGGACCATATATAGGAAAGATAAGCAATTTTATCAGACGACCAATGTCCTTTACCCACTAACATGACATAAACATAGTAAGTAGTTCTATCACCAAAGTGCATCTCCAAAACATGGCATTTAGTCCCTTAAGGGCATCACATTTAATGTTCAGCTATAGCATTAAGCCAGATCTGTCTTCCTGTCCAGCCACTCATGAGCTGTACTGCAACATTGAGTGTCAATAACCATAGATGGAAGTAGGTAAGTGCAGCACCTTACTGGTAGGGATGTACTGTTGCCATTATATAACCTAACAGATGGAAGAGCTATTGATAATCCTATGCAGAAAAATGGAGAGAACCATATGCAGTCTGCTCATAGCAGAGATGTAATGTTCACCTTTGCCTTTTGCAATACCCGGATAAGCTTTGTTGACACCTACACCCAGTAAATAACAACTGGATTATCCACATGAGTATATCTTTCTGTTTTGCCAGTAATATTCTTGAGATCACTAAAAAACAATAATAAACAATAATAAAACAGGACTTTAGCTTTATTTATGAGCAAAGATGTAATTATTTTTTTCAGTTTGAATACCGAGTACCTTTTATTATCTGTGCATTGCTGAGATTAGATTAGATTGTTGCTGTGCTTATCTGAATGAAATAAAAAAAAAAATAATTAAATAACTTCACGGCTGTTTGCCTCAATAAAAAGACATTGAGCCATAGCTTTCTTCTTAATCAACTGCATGACAGTCTTGGTTTCTTGTTATTGCAATGCCTGAGCACAAGGTTACTACTTCCAAATGACTAATCATCAGCCAGGAAGAGATTTCCAATTTCTTTTTGACAATGACATTTGTAGCACTTGACAACCAGCCACAGAGCAACAACTTGGGCTGGTAGTGTTGGCAGGAATTCTCTCTTTTATTCTAATTTGTCCAAGGACTGACATAGCTAATGTAAGGAGCAGAAAAGATTAATTCTCCCTTCCCCAATAAACAGACAGCAAACATGTAATGCAGTATTATTTTTTTCTGTAAAACATTCAGATACATACTTACATTCAATTATTTAATTTAACAAGTAATTGTTCTGGAGCTGCTTAATAAAAACTAAACAAATACGTTATAAACTAAACTTCACATTCCTGTAAAATAGTGCTGTTTTTCTGAAATTAAGTTTGTAAGTTCATTATCCTATAACATTCCAAATACCATTTAAATAAAAAAAAAACTTAAAAAGTTTTTACTTGATTAATTTGTATTTATTTATTTTATTTATTTTTATTTTTATTTTACATTTGTTAACTGGGGGTGTCTGACTGAGCCGAAAAGGCCCTTTTTCATGAGAGGCCCGGGGAGAAAAGCTCCACAAAGTAAAATTACAGACACATTTAGTTATTTAGACATGATCAGTATACACACAAATTACAAGAGACATGTTTTTACATTGGTATGTGGCACATAAACAGATACAGTGGAGAGAACAAACAAAACAAATATTAATTTTAAAAACAAAGGTAATTAATAGATGTGTGGTGTACAGCTGAAATTTGGAACATAGGTAGAATACATACAGAGTACACAGGTACAGTACATACATTGTAGATTAGCCAGTGTTTGTGAGTAAGATTGAAAACTATTTTCAAGTGCTCTAGATTTAGTATGTATATGTTATCCGCTTTCACTAGCCTGGGGAGCAATCATGGCACTGCCAACTTTGCTTGAGATGTTGCCTGATGAGGTCTTTAAAGGAGGCTTTGGATGATGTGTTTTGAATGCTAGTAGGGACAGAGTTCCATTTTTTAGCCACTGAACTACTATATAGTGCATCTCCAAAGCTATTGTAGCTGTTGGTGACTTCTAGTTGTAGTTTGCCTGATAATCTAAGAGGCCTTTTGGCTGAGTGATGTTGTACTAGGTTTTTGAGGGCAGGACATTTATTGGGGAAGTAATAGATAGAATGGCAGAGGCAGAGATGATTGTAGGTTAGGAGGTTGGGCAGTTCAAGCCAGTGGAGATGTCTCAAAGCAGTACAGTGATGAGTTCTATATGAGCAATTTGCAGCAAAGCGGGTAATTCTGTTATAGCAGGCTTTCATTTTGCTTAGTTCAGTTTTGTTGAGATTAGTCAGAATGGGAGATGCATAGAGTAGGGTGGATAGAAGTTGGGAGCGAGCAATGGCTGATCTTGTGTTGTTGGTAAGAAATGGTTTGCTACGGTAGAGTGACCCGTTTGGCATGTATTTTTTAATAGTTAAGTTGAGATGACTATCAAATTTTAGGTGGGAGTCTATGGTTATTCCCAATAGCTTAGCCTGTGCCACTGGAGCAATTGGAGTAGCATTTGTGGAGTAGATAGTGAATTGACTGTTAAGTGTTTTTGTTAGAACTGGTTATAATCATAAGCTGAGTTTTCTTTGGATTGAGGATAAGTTGGGCTTTGGTAAGGTAGTTTTCAACATCAGAGAATGCTAGTTGAGTTGTTTGCAGGAGGGTGGGAATGTTTTGTGCAGCACAGATTAAGGTAGTGTCATCTGCATACTGAATTATAGATGCATGTTGTGTGGAGGTATGGAGGTCATTTGTGAAGACTGTGAATAGTAGTGGTCCTAAGATAGAACCCTGTAGGACTCCTATAGTTATAGGCAGCTGAAGAGAAAGATAATTTTCCCATTTCACAGCTTGGTACCTGTCAGTTAAGTAGCTTTGTAACAGGTAAGAGTGGAATTTGATAGGTGATATTGGTTTAGTTGGTTTAGCAGGATTTGGTGTGAGACTGTGTCAAATGCTTTGGACATATCCAAAAAAGAGTTGACACCTGCAGGCCTTCGTTTCTGAGACGGTTTACTGTGTCTGTGAAGCAGAGGAGGGCTGTAGTGGTACTATGGGTAGGTCTGAAACCATGCTGAGTAGGTGACAGGATGTTGCTGTCTAGGAGATATTTTAGCACCTGGGTATGGATGCATTTTTCTAGGATTTTGGCCAGGGGGGAGAGTAAAGCAATGGGTCTGTAGTTATTAAGTTCAGTTGAGGTCCCGCCTTTATGTATGTTAATTTAATTGTGAATTGTGCCTTTTGTGGCTCAGAGTAACGTTTCATGTCTGATTACTGCTTTTATGGTATATAGATGTATGCTGTGTTAGTATGTCTACACAGACATGTTAAAAGGTGATACTTTTTAAGGCTTTGTAAAGTACTGTCATATAAGGAAGAAGAAATTAACAAAATAAGTAACCTAGATTTGTTATAATGTTCTTAACAAGGAAACACATTCTAGACATTTTTAATGGGCTGCCTGAAAGCACTGGTCTATTTACATTACTTTCTCAGAATCACATGTGTTAAATATCAGTTGACAGAATCAAAACTAGGATTACATGATGATATTCATTAGTAGCCCATGGCTGTAATCCGTGTGCTCAGCAGTTTCACATACTTACTTACTTTGTAGGCTAGAACAACAGACCAAGCAGCTAGCAGTAAACTAGAGTGGTTAAAGTCATTGTCTGAAGATATTATACCATATACACACGGTTTTGATTCCTGCCACATCCACTTGAACATTATGTGCCCATGAATAAGCCGCAGAAAAAATGGTAAAGTACCCAGTGTGAGTGTGTGTGTGTATGTATGCATGTCTCTATCTGTACAGTATGTGTGCATGTATCTATCTATATCTATCTATCTATATATATATATATATATATATATATATATATATATATATATATATATATAGATGTGTCTGTGTGTGTGTGTGTGTGTGTGTAGAGAGAGAGAGAGACAGAGGGAGACAGGGTAAGAGATCTTTTGCATGTTTGTGTAAATATATATATATATATATATGTGTGTGTGTGTGTGTGTGTGTGTGCATGTGTATATATGTATATATATATATATATATATATATATATATATATATATATATATATATATATATATATTTATAGCTATTATATATATATATCTATATATATTTATAGCTATATATATATTCCCTAATATTAGCTGAGTGTAGGGAAAACTGACCTCTGTATTGTTGACACCACTTTGGTCAGCTATGCAGATGATTAACAATTGTGCAGGAAAAGACAATCCATGGGTTTGGGGAATATATCCTTTCCCTCAGGACTATGCAATCTCAGAGTTAGTATATATAATTAACAGGGATTGTGGAGGATATGGGGGCTGGATGCATGATCTGAATATTAATAGCCATTCAATATCCATAGTGAAAACAAAACAACTCCTTCAGTCTTAGAATTGTATAGTTCATATAGCTCATGCAACTGATAGTTTCCTTTGTGACACCTTCCCAGGATCAGCATTATCTATTTTTTATTGCTGGCCCTTATTTCTGGAATGCTGTATCCCCTCACTCACAAATCTACCTCTCCCATGATGCCTGAGTGGGTATAACCCAATTGTAGCTTTCCGTGCCATCTTTGATTTTCCCCTTCACTAGCAGATGCCAGCATTGTTCTGGTGATGTGCGTTTCTAAGTAGTAAGCTGTTGTCACTTGAGACCCTACTGTAAACCCAAACTTGGACAGTGAGCTAATCTTGCCAGTCTAAAGCACCCTGCAACACCCTGGCACTCATATCTGCCAGAGTCCTTAAAAACATTAACTTAAAATATGATACTATGTCCATCATTTACTGATACTTAATAAGACATTACCTACCCACCGCACATCACTGGATGACTCTGGTATCCCACTGCCTCCCCTCTCTTCTATACTTTTTATCTGAGTTTTTCTTCCCAATTTCCCTCCCAGCTTGTATTTTTGGTTCGACACAGTCACTCTACCACTATAGGCATTCTACTAACTTATCTCTCAGCCTCTAATAGCTACTGTCTTCTGCAGGTTATAGTTCATTTTACTTCATACTGTCTCTGGTTTCTATTTAGAAAGTGCACTAAACAGGCTATATAAGCTTTTTTTTTTGTCATAGTTACTCCCTCTTACCTGTAGCTGTCCCTTGTCCATATAGCTCATGCAACCATTTCTTTTGTGACACCTTCCTAGGATCAAAGTTATTTAATTGTTATTATTGGCTCTGTATTTCTATAATGCTGTATCCCCTCACTCACAAATCCTCTTCTGTCTTTAAGGGAAAAGGGCATAGGACAAACCCAGAGTCAGACAGACCCTTTAAGTCTATTTTCATGTTGTGGAAAAATAATGGAGAAGGTAATATTGGATATGTTATTGTCAGAATTGGATATGTTGGGACATGAAACTATATATCAGCATGCATACGTTGAAAACAGATCTATTACCACCTGTAACATGAAGTTCTATAACAATACATTAACAGCTATGAATGAAAAATTGTGCTGTAATGTAATTTATTTAGATTTAACTTCAACATTTGATACGGTCATACACAAAATACTGATCAATAAATTAGTACAACTAGGTATTGATGTACTCTTGAAAAGATGGATAGCTGCATGGCTTACAAATAGGACATGGCAAGTATCATACAGCAACTGGACAGGTAAAATCCTTGGTTACAGTCAGGGTGCCCCACAGGGCTCTGCCCTAGGCTCTTACTTGTTTAGATTGTATATTCCAGACATAACTTTTTCATCTGAGGTGTTCCATAGTCAATATGCAGATGAACTTAAATTGGGTAAACTAATTATATGTGTTACAGATAAGGAATGTCTGCAAAAAATCTTGACTAAATTGATCATTTGGACACAGGAGAATAATATGCTGATAAATACACCAAAAACTAAGCATATGAGATTTGGGAGACATAAATTGAAAGATAAATATTTAATACAGCACACAGAGATTGAAACTGCAGACTCATTTAAGGACCTGGGTATATGGGTAGATCCAGCTATTAGTTTTTCTAATCATATCAACCAATTAGTTAATGATAGCTATAGAATTATGGGCTGTATAAAAAGATTTATAAAGTCTAGGAAATCAAAAATGATGACACCATTGTTTGTTAGTTACATTAGACCCAAACTTGAGTATGGAATAACAATATGGAAACCCTATAAGAAAACAAGCATGAGTAAACTGGAAAAAGTACAGCGGAAATATACCAAGAGCATCCCTGGATATGAAAATTTAAGTTATTATGAAAGACTAAAATATCTGAACTTGTACAGTGTCTCTTACCGATATCTAAGAGGAGATCATATTCAGGTATATAGGGCATTTAGGGACAACTACCTCCGGGAATGTTTGGGGTTATCAAAAAGTACTAGAGAATCACCAGACAACCTATGTAGAAGATTCTATAAGAATGAGAAGTGTACTAATTGGTTCTCTGACAGAGCAGCTGATGCATGGAATAGACTACCAAATTACATTAAAGCAAGTACTACTTTACATATTTTTTTAAAAACAGCCTGGACATTTATTATGGGAACAAGTGTTTTGGTATATTGGCAAGCTAGAAGGGCATTAATGCCCATGCTTGAAATATTTGAATGTATGTATGTATGTATGTATAATCAACCCTTTCTCAATCTCTACCACTTAACTAATTGTTGCTTCTTAACACATAGCCCTATTCCCATCCCCACTCCCTCACACACTATTTCTAACACCAAGTACAATTTAAATTGAATAAGTCACAGACAAAGTCTTACACAATTATAACCCCCTTTCTCTGTCTTCTAAGTCTAGCTTACCATGCTACCTCTTATCATTCCTACCACATTACTAACTGCTCCCCTCCAACTCTACCTTATAAGTATAACCATTATCAGTTAAACGTATCCTTTCATTTCTCCCCTCAGCTTTTCAATCCCTCCAAAGTACTCTTTTCTTTTAGACATACTGACACCCACACCTCTGCATGCAGGCTATACAAACATGGCAGACTATTATCCAAACTAAGGCACCTCCTCCTTCACTGCCTCACCTAAATAAAACTCCAAGCTGATAGCCCAGGCCCTATTCTTACCACACCCCACCCATCCAAACATCCCCCTCCTCCACAGCTTACACAAATAGTTTAACCCCATCCAATTCCTCTCCCAACTATACAATACCCAAAAGATGCAGCTCTGATCTATTCATAACCAATTTAACCTTAGAAGCATAATAAACAAAGTTCCAGAATTCCATGCTGTCATTGCCCTATACTCCCCAGACAGTTGTCACTACTGAAACCTGGCTAAAGCCCCATATAAAAAATGAAGAAATACTTCCCAGTGGATATAGCATAGTCAGATTAGATATGTTATCCAAACCCTGCATGTTTAAAGACACACTCAAACTACAGCAACTAAACCCCACCCCTCTAGACCTCCACAACTCTGAAATATTAACTACACATCTAGAAATCAGCTCCCATAAATCTAAAATTCTCATTGCTATCTACCTTCCCCCAGCTAACAACCTCCCTAGCATAGAAAATATCTGCTGGGCCTCTACCAACTTTTCCCAAGAAACAATAATATTAGGAGACTTCAATTTAGACTGGCTTACTTGTTCCTCTATAACTCCCACAAATTTTGTAAACTTATATCACTTCTGTCAAACCATTATCCATCCAACATGCATAGGTAAACATACCAATAAGCAGTCTATACTAAACTGGATATTGATAAATAAACCCAATATTGGTTACAAAGCTGGTTGCCTTCTAGATGCGCTTAGTGATCATTCTCCAACCTTGCTTCTCAGGAAATGACTACACATAACTAATAACATCTCTTATAAACACATCCACAGCAAAATAAAAATGTTAGCCCCTCTATATTCAATACACTACTACAGCGATATGACTGGTCTTTATTACAGTTCCTTCAGCTAGACTTTGCTGCTCAGTATTTTAATAAAACTTTCCTTGAAACACTTAATAACTTAGCTCCCACTAGAAAAATTCACACCAGATACAAGCAACTACCATGGCTAACTAAAGAAACAAAGGGAAAGAGCCTGAACTCTCCACCGTAATAACAGAAACTAAGATAACCTAACCGCCTACCAACAACTGAGAAATGAAGCCAAAAAACAAACAAAAAAAGGCAAGAAAACATACTTCCAAATATGTCAACAAAAACACCAAAACAACCCTCAGAAATTTTGGCAAGCCGTTAACCAACTCCTACACACAGTAAAACCTACTACCCCTGCCCCATCTACTAGCAGCACAACAGAGTGTAGAGCTACTCAATTCAATGCCACTTCATTAACTGCATAACCTCCTTGCTAAACAACATGCAAACTCTGCCCTATGTATACCTAACCCATCTGAACACAACCATAACTCTTTCACACTCAAGCCAATCCTAACTAGCTGTAAAAGAAAACTCCTAAACAAATTAAAGCCTTGCTCTCTTGCTGCTGATCAACTGCCCAACGAATTTGTGAAACTAGCCACTGCAACCATCTCCTACCCCATATCTATTCTAATAACCACTCTATCTCTGAACAGTATGTGCCCCTCCTCTAGAAAATATCTCATAGCATACTGCTCCACAAAGGTGGCCCTTCCACTGATCTTTTTAATTATAGACTAATCACACTTCTCTTTCCATTAGCCAAAATCCTAGAAATATGTGTACATCAACAAATCCTTGATCACTTCCTTAAAAACAACCTTATATCCATTACTCAACATGGTTTCCGACCTAGACATAGTACTAGCACTGCTCCTATGAACTTCACAAATGCCATCAACCTCCTCAAAAATAATGGACAACTCATCTCTGCAACCTTCCTTGATATGTCCAAAGCTTTTTACACAGTGTCACATCAAATACTCCTAAACAAGCTCACCTAGTATAATCTCAGTACTGCATCCCTAACCTGGTTTCATAGCTATCTCTCTAATCGTCATCAAGTCTCCAAATGGAATAACAAACTACCCCCCTTCTACCCTTAACTGTTGGAATTCCCCAAGTTTCCATCCTAGGCCCCCGTCTTTTCACCATTTTTACCAATACCCTCAGTACCTCCACAAAACCCGTTTCTATCATTCAATATGCTGATGATGCTTCACTTATCTGTTATGTCCCCTCCATTAAGGAACTACAAGATCAAATCAAAATGCTCTACAAGATGTAGAAAAATACCTATCTGCCCATCAACTCATATTAAACACCAACAAAACTAAGCTTATGCTCTTCAGTGGTATTAGTACAAAAAACACCCAATCCCCTCCTATCATCTTTTCTACTAATGGAACAAAAATTGAGCCAGTTGAGCATACTAAACTTTTAAGTGTTACAATGGACAACTGTCTAAAATTCGATAACCATATAGCTCTAACAATCAAAAAAATCCATATAAAACTTGGTGGACTATACAGGGCTAAACCCTATCTGACCAAGCTAGAATATCCACAGCCAGATCCTACCTCCTACCCACCCTACTTTACTGTTCCCAAATCTTTACCAACCTATGTAAATCAGATTTGCACAACCTTGAAACTTGCTATAACAAAATAGCCAAATTCACCTCAAACCTACCTTACAAATCACATCACTGCTCTGCTCCTCACCATCTTAAATGGATCGAACTACCCAATTTACTAAATCTCAACCAAATAATAATTGCCCATAAATCCATCTACCAACCTGACAATTGCCTCGCTGTCTCTGACCTTGTACAGCCATATACAAACCTTAGATCATCTGAAAAATGACTGCTCAATGTCAATAAATCTCTGAACCATTACGGAGACTCCTTATACTCATTTAAAATAGCCAAAACCTGGAACTGTCTTCCACAGCATATTCTAACTAATCCTGATACTTGCAAGATCAAACAACTACTAAAAGAATATGTCTCTAAACAACGGCAACATCACCAGGCTGATCTGCCATCTCTTTACTCTCTCCTTTTCTCTACTATAAATAGACTATCTTGCATCACTAGCATAAACTCAATCATATAAGATTAATGGCCCGACTGTTTTGTAAAAAAAAAATAAATAAATAAATAAAATAAGAAGTATTTTATATGCTTTCCACAAAAATGACTTAGATGTTCGCAGGAGTTTTGATTACTGTGTATTACTTAGTTATATCCTTTTAACATTATGTAACGCTTAGGATGTATCTTTAACGATGTAAGTTGCTTCTGTGTCTTTTTTTATGTCACTGTAATCATTATGTACTGTATTTTGAAACTCTTCTCATGTCACTCTAAATCATTAAGTAATGTATTTATGGAGCTTTTCTCCCCGGGTCTCCGTTGAAAATGGGCTGCTGGCCCAGTTGGACACTACCTGATAAACAAATGTTAAATAAATAAATAAATAAATAAATAAATAAATAAAATAAATAAATTGCTTTGTCATCAAGCAGTGGAAGCATGCACAGTAGTGTACTGCTATGAGTATGTCAATGTTTACAGCCGACATAGCATCCATTTGATGGTTACTACTAGAATATATAAATATATATATATATATATATATATATATATATATATATATATATATATATATATATGTATGTATGTATGGATATATGTTGATTTATTGAACCGTACAAGCACTGAAACAAAGGTGATCTCTGCTAGCACTTCAAAAAATAACAATAAGAAAAAAACAAAAAATACAAATATTCAAAAAAAAAATCACAAAAGCAAAAACAGTTTCAGTTTACAATCTGTTCACCAAAACCTCGCCACATATTGTCTGAATAGTAGTGGTATCACAGAAAGGGCTTTTCAAAGGTAAGATGCAGATTAGGGTTTGTTGCAGGGGCAAGATTA
Source organism: Protopterus annectens (assembly GCF_019279795.1). Lineage (NCBI taxonomy): Eukaryota > Metazoa > Chordata > Ceratodontiformes > Protopteridae > Protopterus > Protopterus annectens. The sequence goes on from NC_056725.1 coordinate 1,229,789,846, forward strand.
TGGTTACAGTTAGCATGTATTAGAAAGGTAGCCAGGATAGTGCCAAATGTGTAGCAGTAAGATAGCTGATTCAATGTAATAAAAAACAAATGGGATCAATTAGAAGTGTGAACTCTGAAGTGCAAAATGTTTGCTTAATTAATATGTCAGAGATTGCACTGCCTACAAGAATTATCCTTCCTCCAAGATGCAGCAGTCATGAATATGGTATACATAAGGAGCATGGTTATGAGGGAAATAGTCCCCTTCCCACATCTGAGAGGGTAGGGGGAAAAGATGTCCCCTGCAAGAAGCACTTTAAAACCATAACACTTGTTTTGTGATGATTGTTATAAAGTGCAATTTAATGCTCCCTGTTTTTGATCGACTGATGTCAACCATATATACTCATAGTTAGTCACTAGACATGCTATCTAGGAGACTATTTATATGCCTAGCCCCATTTTCCAATTCCTGCAGAGTACTTTTAGGTTAAATGACTTACTCAGAATCATAAAGTAGGCTAATGAAAACTGAGGGAATCCATCCCTGAACTACATGTACCATCTTAGTATCAATTCATGGCCTTAACCCACCTATGATATCTGCCAAACATATGATATCTCTCTCTCTCTTAGTATTCATCCTTTCCATCTTCCTTCTCTCACCCTCCATGAGGTATCTTGGGAGAAATCCATGAGTTTCCTCCATTTTTTTCTGTCAGTTGTTATTTATTATCCATTCTTCTCTTTTAGTTCTCTAATGTTATTTTTTTTTCAATCTGTCCTCCACTCTCAAGGCCAATGCCTTTCCTGCTGTCTCTCCTTGAAGTAACAAGAAGTACCTTCAGTCTGCTATTTCCTTCTATATATTTGTGACCTCTAAACCTTTCATGTTTTCATTAATCCTTTCTTTCAGCAGCTAGACTTCCCTGGCTTTCCTCTCCACATTCAAATGCCTTTGTAATGCCTTTCGACTTTTCCTGGTTAGGGCTCGCCACAGTGGAACTCTGGTCTTCTAATGATTGGCAGTGGATTTTTATGGTACCGAGCTGCCAGCCTGACACCCTACCTTCAAAGAAGGCACACCTATTCATGCACACACCTACTTGCATGTCTTTAAACATCACTCGTCCATGGGAAGGACATGCAGACTCCACACAGAAGGCGCTCCAGCCGAGAATCAAATGGGAGAACCTCTTGCTGTGAGGTGACAACACTAAACGCTGCACCACTGCGGCCTCTTTGTACTTAATTTGCTTTCCTATCCTCTTATTTCTACTCCCTTTGTTCATCTATATCTCCACCCTCTTGCATTACTCACTGTCTGATTACTACAATGACTCCTCACAACTATTGTGCTTTGAGTTCTGTTTTGTTATGTTCTTTACATTTTCCCTCTTGTTTCTTTGTATTCATTTTCTAAGTCATTCCTACTGTTAATTTGTTTTCCCACTTCTAATCTCTTCTTCCATTCTTTAACTTTTTTGGTTCATCCTAACATTATTGTCATATGACCTGAAGTTGCCTTTTCTTGCATTTCTATATCTATCACTCTATTTTGTATACTCTTCTCCTTCCGCAAACCAATTTAGCCTACTACTCTGGTCTGTCTCCTTTATGGAGAATACCTATTGTCTTTCTTCATGAGTTTGTCTCCATCTAGCTTTACATCCTTCCATTTTTTTCCCTTTTTATATCTCCCTGTTTTTAGTATCACTTTCCGCCCTTCCTTATTTCCTCCTTACCTACCCTTTTCTGGATCCAGAGTTATGTAATAATCTCCCCTATCTACTCCAGGGGACTCCACTATATCATTCTCCCTCATTGCTTAATGAACCTTTTAAAAAGTCTTCACTACACTATCCCTGTTTTGTATGTAGATATTTACTGTTTTTCAGAACTTTCCATCTAGCTTCCCTTCCCATAATATCTGTCTTCATCCTCCCTGTACATTCTATATCATCTTTTGTAAGAGTCCCTTTCTGAAGTTTAGGGAAACCCATCTCTTGCCCCTCCCATTACATGATTTGCTTCTCCTTTTGGGCATTTCCTGCTTATTAGTGTATTTTGATCCCTTACCTTTAACTTTGTTTTTGTTAAAAACATACGTCTCTCCTATTCCTTGTTCATATTATTATTACTATTATTATTATTATCTTGATTAGAATGGCTAATCATACCACATTCCAAGTCTAACTGTAATCCTCTACCTACTTTTTGTCTATCGCTTCTTTCCTTCCTTGAGTTAGATAGGTAAACATTCCCTTTACCTTTATCATACTTACGGTACCCTTGATACCTATTCCCATTTTGTTTTGCTGCATCTCTTCCCAAGCTCCCTACACAGTCATAACCTTCTGGCATTTTACTTCCTCTGTTGTTGCTTCATGTTGTCTTGTACAGATAATCCTTATCAAGTAATATTTCTGTTCTTCTCTTTTTACCTTCTCTTTTATTTTGGTTCAGTGTCCCTTTTAACTTTCTTCCCTTTCTGTTTTGTTGCTTCTGGCAATTTCATATGTATCTCCTCCTTTCTATAGTCTCTGCCCCCAGTTTTAAGCACCTTCTATTTCCGTATCTTGCACTTTTTTAAGTATATGCCTTCATCTTTACTTCCCCTCTTCATTTCTTGGGCTTGACTCTAACCTCATGACATACTTCTGCTTGTGCACATTTGGGCTTCTCCCCTTCTTGTGTACAGCCTTCCCCTAAGTAAGAGTTAATGTTCCATCTCATGTTTTTCTTATCTTTTCTTATGGACCCAACAGTTCTCTTCTTTTTTTCATTGTTCATCATTGTCCCTTTCACAGTGATCCCTAATACCTTCCTTTCTTTGTCACCTAGTATCTGTTTGTGCTGATGATATTTTCCTCTTCCCATTCTTTATTATTGCCCATTTATTGCCATTTCCACCGATTCTTTATTGTAGTACCCCTTCCTACTCTTTACAATGAATATTCCTGATGTCTGCCTCTGTACTGTAGTGGTACTCATTTTTAAGTCTGAGCTTACATAGATTCTTAGGTGTGTAATAGGCTAACAACCACTTGGGCCTTTTTAAACCTAGCCATGCATCCCAAATCTCTGACAAGTTCTGATACCTTTGGTAAGTGTAAGTAGGGGCTTGAGAGATGGAACCTTTACAAGCAGGGGCCTGGGAGATGAATAAGTTACATGCTGCCTTTGTTCATTCGATACATGGGTGCCAAACCAGGGATGATTTTCCTATTCCCCAGTCAATTGTCTAAGTTGCACTTGAATTAGATTAGGAAGGAGCTCTGATTCACAGGGATGGGGAGCGTATTCCAGAGAAAGGGTAGTCTCTGGGATACTTACTTGTCTCTCCAGCAGGTCCTATTTATACCACACACAAGGTTTAAGTCTTTAGAATGGGTAATTCTGGTGACATCTGTTTTGTGGATATGCAGGAGGTCCACCAGAGTGGGGTCTGGTGATGCCTTGTATGCCAGACATAGATCTCCCCTCAACAGTCTTTAGAAGACAGAATACAGGGATAGAGCTTTGAGGCAGGTTGCTAATAACATGTTATTTATGCCCTCTGTATTTTAGTGTAGAACGTCTGTGGATGTTCCAGTTGTAGGATGTGCCTGGTTAGATACATACCAAAGGGAGCACATACTCAATGATAGGTCAGATGAATGCCATCTACAATAGAACAATAAAAGCCTTGGACCTAGAAGCCATACTTTTATTTATAACTTGCACAATCTTCAATGATTTCATCAGTACTGTAAACTCATGATTGTCAAAGGCAAAATCACTGTCAACATATGTCCCCAAGTCCCTGACTACTGGGTCAGCTTTTAGGGGAATGTTGTAAATATGATACTTACCAGGGGTGGCTGTCTTATCAAAAAGTATGCTATTATTCATTTTGTGTCACTTACTTTAATCCATGGCTCTGACACCAGTTATTTGTCTGTGTCGGCCTTTCTTGAAGAACATTAGCATTGGAGGGGGATTCTATGACTACTCCTAATTTGCAGTTGTCTGTAAATTTGGTCAGCCAGAGGCCCTTGACATCAGCCTTGACTTCAGAGATATAGATATCAAAAAAGACGATTCAAAGCACTGACCCTGTGAGCCTTCTTCCTGTGTTCCATTTTATCTTCCTGTTTCCATGCTTTTCTTTGCTGCCATCTTCCTTTCCCCTTCTTTCCCATCCTGCTGACTCCCTCTCATTTTCCTTCCCTTTTATTAATATCCTTCATTACTCTTTTCTTCTGTTTGGTCATAATTCATTGTCATTTTTCCTGATGCCTCACTTGTTTACAATCTTTTTCAAAATTTTCAGTGATCTTACAGTCATTCTCCACATCCTTCCTCTTCCTCCCTTTCTCCCATATTTTTGCTTACTACATTCCTTTTCTTAGTGTATTCCTCTGTCTGCCAATCTGTTCCTGTACCCTGTCTGTCTCCCGTTAACTTTGATAATTTCTTTTTGTTTGCATGTTCCCACTAATCTCGATCACGTGTTAGTATTGTATAATGCTGGTCTCTACTTCCCATTTTCTTAGGTTTGACCTCTGTGTTGTCTTGTGTTGTGCCACTGCTCTTCCGTTACCTTTCACTGGTCATCAGCATTCGTTCCTCGGCTCATCTATGTCCAATTTCTGTTATCTGTGAACTGCACCTGTCCCAGTATTTCTGGTAAAGTGATTGTATGCTTTGCAGCTTATTAAGCCTGAGACATGTTTTAATATCCATTTTTTTATAATGTATGAATAAAATGTTCACAGCACATGCTTTGGCTACCTTTATGATCCTTCCAGTTTCAGATTCTTCAGGGGTTTAACTGTTTTCATACTGAATTCTGTAAAAAGTCTGTTAGCTGTTCCTCTTGGATTGTCTCACTCATGCCAGTGATTCTCAGGTTTTCCCCACTGGCCCCATTTTCTAGCATGTTCAGCTCATATTTCAGACATAGTCTGCCCATGGAGCTGTATAGTTGATCTTCCATGATTTAGGTTTTTCCTTAGCTTCCTTTATGCTCATATGCACATATTGCATTTTTTTGTATTTGAAGTCTTATGTGACTTCAACTGTTTGTATAGTCTGGAACAGCCTTTTGATATCCTCTGTCATGCTTCCTTCTTTTTGCCATATTATTATGGCGGTCAGCTTTGTGGGTTTTTTTTTTTTTTGTTATTTCTTGTTTTGCTCATATTTAACATATATTCCAATTTTATTTTTATTTTTTTATTCAGGCCCACCTGGAACTCAGAAACAAATGGCTATCTCGGTGTAGCTCCTCTCAGTCCTAATTCCATTCAATGCAACAGGCTCCCCATCGATGTGAAGCAGAGGTCCTCCCTAACACTATTTAAGTACAACTTGGACCAATAGATCTGTAATCGAAAATTCACCCTTGGTCTGGCATCTATCTCTCTGATGGGCAGAAGCAGTCAGTAAATAATCCTGCACACAAATCAAATTTGGGAATCACATTTGGGTTGTACGTCTAGATTTATAAAGGCCCTAGTGGTCATTAGCTTAGTATACAGCTATGAACGTACAGACTTAACACAGAACACAATGCATAAAGTAACATTACTGGGTGATCACAACACTGACTTTGTTCTTGAGCCAACTCCATTAGTACAGTGAGATAAAGCCCTGATGATGACCTGGGCAATTTGATTTTGATAAGGAGCTCAAACACCTGCTGAATCTGAACGGTGGAAAGGAGAGGACTGACATGTTTTTTTTGGCTCAGAACTCCTTGGGGAAATAGTGGGGGTAGACATGCCTGGGGCATATGTTCCCATGTTTGAATTCCATGTATAGACCACAAATCCCTCTGTCTTAGGGGGGGGGGGAGGGGGGCAGGTCACAGTGTCTTCTGTTTATATAGAAATTTAACAACCAGTTGTGTAAAGTCTACGACAGGCATCCTGAAGCAGTTTGTGGAGGCAATCACAATGCATATGTTCAGTAATGCAATCTGTAACTCCAAGAGGTTTAGTGCTTTGCTAAGTACTCTTACCAAAAAGGTATTTAGAGCATAACAGAAAACCATAAATAAAAGCAACAAAGCTTGATTCTTTCAATCCTCCATCCTGACTAATATCAAGATATATTATTTTAATAGAAACTGTCTGCTGTTTAGATTTAGCTAATGGGTTGTCTGCCCACTTGCCCCAGAACCTCTGAAATTATGATCTTTAGCTATATGTTCAGAAGATCAGTGAAGCAAAGGCAGCTGTATCCTTTATTTCTTGGGTCACTTTTACTAACGGCTTTAAATCCATGTTCTGAGACATCATGATCTTCCGAGTTCCATAGTGATGTGAACTGGAAAACAACAACAAAACCTTCAGTAAATAGGCAGCAAGTCCTTCATTGATATCATGAAGTATGATTCACTGATTTACTGATTGGTAAGGTTTAAAGGAAAGCTTAAAGCTCCTTTTTTGTAAGCTTGTTAGGACCATTTTTTTTACTATTCTAATGCACCAGTATTTACAAAGCCCCAACAATTTAAATTAGATTCCTTCAGTTTTACTGCACCCCAAAAATAATCTTACTAAAACAGCAGTAGTGCAATAATTTCAGTTACTTCTCATAGGACATATTCCCAAAATCAGACATGTTCTTTGTTTCAGTGTGGAGTGCTGTCCTTTGGCCACTACTATTCACCTTACTAAGTTACTGTGTATACTGGCCATCCACAGGAGAATATCAAAACCTGAAATCAGTCATTGCTTAGTAAAAGGTTCAAACAGATGGATCTGACTATCCTGCTTTAACAGATCAGAGACCATTATGTTTTGGAGTACAGAACCATCTCACTTAATAGCGGAATATTACTTAATGTTAAGGCATATAAACTATTTAGGTGTTTAGAGTGATTCTTCTCTGTTACTGGTTACATGAATAAAGCACTCAATAAGATGCAGCCTCTGCTTGGTACCTGCTACAGGGTTTTCTAACTTGCTTACCAGGAAATTAAGGCATTACACAAGGTATTATGTTCTTATTGCTAGTCTGGAGTAAGCTGTCACAGTCACCACAGCCAATCCCAAATTGGTTTCCTGAAACTACAATTACACTCACTGAGATTTTCTACTTCATAACAATTTCACCAAATATAAGCAAATCTTCCATGATTTAGGTTTTTCCTTAGCTTCCTTTATGCTCATATGCACATATTGCATTTTTTTTTATTTGAAGTCTTATGTGACTTCAACTGTTTGTATAGTCTGGAACAGCCTTTTGATATCCTCTGTCATGCTTCCTTCTTTTTGCCATATTATTATGGCGGTCAGCTTTGTGGGTTTTTTTTTTTTTGTTATTTCTTGTTTTGCTCATATTTAACATATATTCCAATTTTATTTTTTATTTTTTTATTCAGGCCCACCTGGAACTCAGAAACAAATGGCTATCTCGGTGTAGCTCCTCTCAGTCCTAATTCCATTCTAAGCAACAGGCTCCCCATCGATGTGAAGCAGAGGTCCTCCCTAACACTATTTAAGTACAACTTGGACCAACAGATCTGTAATCAAAAATTCACCCTTGGTCTGGCATCTATCTCTCTGATGGGCAGAAGCAGTCAGTAAATAATCCTGCACACAAATCAAATTTGGGAATCACATTTGGGTTGTACGTCTAGATTTATAAAGGCCCTAGTGGTCATTAGCTTAGCATACAGCTATGAATGTACAGACTTAACACAGAACACAAGGCATAAGGTAACATTACTGGGTGATCACAACACTGAATTTGTTCTTGAGCCAACTCCGTTAGTACAGTGAGATAAAGCCCTGATGATGACCTGGGCAACTTGATTTTGATAAGGAGCTCAAACACCTGCTGAAGCTGAACGGAGGAAAGGAGAGGACTGACATGTTTTTTTTTGGCTCAGAACTCCTTGGGGAAATAGTGGGGGTAGACATGCCTGGGGCACATGTTCCCATGTTTGAATTCCATGTACAGACCACAAATCCCTCTGTCTTGGGGGGGGGGGCAGGGCTGTTGTGATGGGTTACATTATTTGTGGAAGCAGGACTTCCCTGAATTTAAGTCCCTAATCTTGGAGAGAGAGAGAGAGAGAGATCCTGATTAGCCTTCTCCAACACAAAGGACAAACCCCCTCTAGCTGGTTTCAAGTAATTCCACAGCAAGCACTAAGCCTTGATCAGAACTAAAAAAATTACAATAACTTGATCAATATTTAAAAAGTCCTCATTTTATTAAAAGAAAAAAGATTAAAATAGTACGCACTTTTATCATATAGTTTTTATCACAATTTTTTTTACATATTAAAAAGTTATTATGATTTTCATTTACCTTATTTAATTTATTATGCAGAGCTCATGTAAATGTCATTGCTGTTTAAGCCCTACTTTTATTTATAATCCTTGTCAGAGCTTCAGAAAGCAATGATAAGCAACTACCTCCAAGATATCTTTTCAACAACAAACAGTTCTGAAAACAATGAAATAAACCCTAAAAGGGGAAACTGGTAAGTATATAGGACCCACGTTGACACTCACACTTGATAATCTTGCACCTGAAAACACCCTTCCTAACTCATGCAGAACCCCCAGCTGTAGTTTGTACCAACAAGCTTAGTAACCTCTCCTTCGAGCCTCTTTCCTATTGAACAGTCTTAAAACTGTACTGACCATGGAACTAAACATAACATCTTCAACAGATGACCTAAGATTCTTAAATATGTTTGCTGTCCACCAAATTGCAGCCACAAAATGACTAGTAAAAATGTTTCTCAATCAAGGCAGCATTCCAGGGGTGTAAAAAAAAGCACAATACCAACATTCATTAATGGAGAGCAAAGGGATCTAGTTAACAACTGCTGATCCACTTCTGAATTGAGCATGCTCAGCAAGTTATTTGATAAGGCCAGGCCCTACATCTTACATCTGACCTGTACAATAATGACCTGTTAACTGACTCCCAACATGTATTCAGGACTAAACATGCGGCAGATATTGCACTGATCCATTTTTCAGATCAGATTCTTTCTGCCATGAGCAGAGCCTAGTGTATGGGCATTATTTTCCTGTATTTCATGAAGGTAACTGATGCTATAGTTAATATCTTGCTTTTTGACCAAGTAGCGCAGTTTGGATTATCAAGTCATGTTGTCATTTAGAAAAGTTTAGGCTGACATGTCCTGCTGCTGATGTTTAATTCAACATTCAGCAGATTCAGCAGGATGATGCTTGAAAGTAAAGTTAAGTTGCAGTATTACCTGTCAAGTGCAGTGACAGCCAAGTTTCTGCATTGTAATGGACACCCAATCATTCAGTATCTGAACAATGGGCCTCTGAACAGTTCTCTAACCCCCGACTTCTAAAATTGTAGTTGCAAATGCAATCTTCCTCCAAATTACCCTACACAACAGATGCATTCTGTTTAATTTCAGTGAGACAGCTCCATATGTAATGTTGCAACATTCTTCCTGGGAGTAGCCTATAATACCCATCACCATGCTCTTTTGTGAAAACCTGACTGACTGATCCTAACAGAGAGGCTTATCTATACCAAGTTATCATGTGCTCATAGTCCTCCCCGTCTGGATGCTCCTCCTACTTTCTCGAGCCTCTTTACATGGTAGTCACTTCACTTGGGACATACTTCCAGTGCCTCTTTTCTTCATGTCCCCGACCTACCTGCAAGACTAAGGACTGGAACTTCTCATGAGCCTAGCTCAAACCCACGCAAGTGAAACTGTGTGCACGGACTGTACCAAATGCATTGTAAAACACCAAAAAAAGTCCAGCACCATTCAGGAGGTAGATAGAGTCAAAATTTAATGTGACTAAAACAACAAAAACAGCATACCGGTTTCGGCAAAACTTCAGTGCTGTAAGTTTGGCCGAAACCGGTATGCTGTTTTTGTTGTTTTAGTCACATTAAATTTTGACTCTATCTACCTCCTGAATGGTGCTGGACTTTTTTTAGCTTCTCATGAGCCACACCCACCTTAAGGAGTTCCTTATCCAGACAAATAAGAGAAGAAATGTAAGTACCACCAATGCTTTCAGTGCTTCTGTTTTAGCCCACCTCTTTTTCACAAATAGGTATGCAAATCGCTAGACAATGTAGTGCCTACTCATGGGGTCCCTATTATAACAACAAAAAGTCAATCTGTTGAATGATCAAAAAGTCGAATATTCCAGACCTCAAAATCAGATTTATGGGGGGCTGTGCCCCCACCCCCACCCTGCTAATTATATATACCAACTCCGAGATCACATTACAGTGAGGAAAGGGCAAATTTTCTGATCTTCACTGTACCGCAATCTCACAAAATCGATCTCGAGGTCTGGAATATTCGACCGTTTGACAGATTGCCTTTTCTTTGATCTAATAGGGACCCTACTCATGTAACCACCACCTTGAGTTAAATGGTCCATAACATTGTGGACCCTTTAAGACCCTGCATGATGATGTTTATTTTTATTTAATTATCTACATACATGTTCTGATGCTGTTGTAAACTGTTCTTCTCGTATGGAGGGATTTGTATTTGTGTGTATTCTGTGCGAGAATTCTAACCTCCAAGATTCCCTGGAAAATGAGCATAAGCTCAGAAGGACAACCAGTTAACACATTTTGAGTTAGAAGTAAGTAAAATAAAATAAAGCACATTGCCCTTAATAACTTATCCAGCCGTCACTCGCATAACACAAAGTTGCATTAGTGCACTTGGTTTGCAGCTCCAAGGACCTGGGTTCTGTCTTGACTTCCTGTCACTCTTCTTGTCTCTGAGCATTTTCTCTGATTACTGCAGCTTTCTCCTGTATCACAAAACATATTGTTTACTAGCTACACTAAATTGTCCATATATTTTGTATTACTGTTGCTATTTGACCTGCGTCATGGCTAAAAAAGTCTAAGTAGGTCTGGCCCACTACCTTAATTAGCAAAATATATACATTAAATTAGATAATGTGCTTTTACTGTACCTTGGCCTGGGATGCAGCATTTAAGACTATGTAATAGTCATCTAAATCATTTTGTCATAGAACATAATACACTAGTGTAGACATATATTGTTTGGTTTCATTTAACCAAATTCTTTATGAATGGGATTTAGTACAGTCAGTTTGATTTACATTTTCTAGGTCCTTAGAAGGGATGTTATTCAACGTCAAATATCTTTGTGCTAAAATACCATTTTCCTAGACCGATTCACATTATCCAATAAGTTCCTGATCAGCTGTCATACATCTCTAGTGATTTAATTATTTTTCATTTTACAGTTTACTTGCGTATTTGACCCATATGACTTGAAAGGAACCACATATGTGCTACCTAACTGATTCACTTAAGTTGCAATATAATGTGCCTTGCATGCTATTTAAATAACTTTCAGTGATTAACCCTTTTGTTCTAATACATCTCTATATGTTATGTTTGATTTATTTGTATTTAATGACAATAGCCTAATTGCAAGTCAGCCATACTGCATAGAATTAGTTTTTTACATTCTTCTCCATGCTCAGTAATCGGTGACATTTTCTTGCTCACTTTGCCCTCGCTGTCTGTTGACCATTAGTCCCCCCTGCCTATTTGTGCTCCATCACCAAGGGTGAGTCAAGACTTTTTATTTTTTCTTTGATGCCATAACTCTTATGTGTGTTCTTGATAAATCATCTTGGAGAAGCATGCCAAAGGTATTCCCACCAAGCAGCCATGTTCCCCTCCTCCCAAAGCATGAGAAGGGGTCTTCTCTGTCTTTACCTAGGCCATTGCACATCCCAGTGTGCCCCCAAGTGTGCACTAGCCACCCCACCTTCCAGATGAAGTGAGCAGGCCATGGTTCTTTGCTCCTTTTCTTCTCCATCCAGCTTGTCCAGTTCCAGAACCTCTAAATGAGCCCTGATGACCAAGGGTACAGTCACATCACCATCCATCTGCATCAGGGAGCCCAGCGACCTATGACTTATTTGTTCTATAATAGCTCGTTTCCCTTGCACCTGAAAAAAGGCACTGTTTACTTTAAAATTATGGAAAAAGTTTAGTTTTGTAATAATAATTTGCTCTAACAAGCACAATGTAACTGCTATTTTTTTTTCATTTAAGTATTTCGTAATCCTGTCCTTGCTTATAAAGAGGTATTCAATGACACGATACAGACAGATATGTGCTGAAATGAAATGTGAAGTAAAGAAGCAGTGAAAAAAATAATGAAACAATGAGGAACGTTTCTTTGCATTCCTTTTCCTTTTCTTCTTGGAATGTTCATAAAATTAAATATGGAAGAGCTCCTGATGGCAATAATTAAAATCCTATTGTGATTACAAAGAAACAGGTGAAGCCATAGCTCTTTATTGTATTCTTTTTGTTCATTTTTTCCATTGTATCATATCACCAAGAAATACAAATGGAAACTGTCAGAGTTTTATCATTTTGTCATTACTAATTGATGTTCATATTAATAAGCTATTTGGATGTGTGAAATACATTTCAGATCTCTGGTAAAAGGAAAACTGCACCATTTTGACAGCACTGTTCTTTTTAGTCATGCATGCAGGCATTCATATGTGCCTTGTGATTATATTACTTTTATGAGCTTTAGCAATAGAGATGTTTTGTCATTAAACAGTATTGTCTACTATGAATGACTTGAAATGGCTTTAAGAACTGTAGGGATTCGACTCAGAACAACAGGGACTCGGAGTCAGCCTGTGTCTGCCTTTTACATGCCTTTATCATCAGCTGTTTCATTTTGCTTCAGTGCCTCATCTCAAATACAAACGAAGAAATAAATCATTAAAGCTCCATTTTCCTTTTCTAACATTTTGGACAGATCTAGGCGCTAACATTTCATCTTTTATGGTATACTTTATAGAAAGCCTAAGATATATATGTTCTTCCAGCTTTCATCCTTTCTTTTTCTGATCAGAAGCGTGGAAGATCAAAGCATGTCAGAGTATTACTTTCTAAGTAAGTGGTGCATAGAAGGGGTTAAGAGGATGCATTGAGAGCTACTGAATACATAATAGTACATCAAAAGAGTTTACATACATGTCATGAAAATGCTCACATTTGATTAGTTTTTGGATGGTGAGCTATGAATTGGTAAGCATGATTCTTTGAGGGAAGGGTAGAAAATCACTTTGCTTATTTCCTTAAAATTTTATTTAGATGTCAGACTTGTGGAAGAGATGCACTTTAGTGAGGGTCAGTTCCAGGCTTCGAACAGTGACCATCTGAAAGGAACATACCACAGCTCCTAATAATGCCCCTAACTTGAAAATGACAACTTACTTCATCATTGCTGCCAACAGCTTGTGTATGTCTGTTCAGACATTTTGCTCAAGGTTTCCAAATCCTGCTTTATCATATTAAGGGATATGGGGAGTTAGAGTCTACAAACAATGTATGTAAAACAAAGAAACACTGATGGATGGGACGGCAGCCAGCTAAATAAACTTGGGTTGCTTTTCTTTTAGAAATACCAGAATGTTTTAATGCTACTGAACATATCATTACCAAACAGTAGCCTTCACATAATTTGGTCTGTGCTTTCAGATACAGACTTGGAGGACTTTATTTATTATTTTTTAATAGCCCTGTGTAGTAATACTGACTTTGTTATTGATGGCTGTAATATATAGCAAATACACTGGAGCTTGCAGATGAAAATGTATAAAGGTGTGGGAAGAGAATGCCCCAAACCTGAGGCAACACTGCTAGTAAGTACCAACTGTAAGTTTTATTTTTATTTTTCTTACTGTATGAGGTCGTCTGTGACAACCATTCCACGTAATGGATGAGGCAGGGCAATTTGGTATGATTCAAAAATGTACTTTCAATCTGTTCCACAAGAGATAATTCCCTGATAGATATATTCTCCCAAGTAAAGCAAGTCAAAAATAAAGCATTATATGTTCTTCTATGTATCTTTCTATACTTGAAACCTGATTACTTAATATATTATTAATTATATGCTTGACCACTGACAACTATTATGTTTTCAGTTTTAACAATTCATTGGACTGAGATTTCATTACTCAGTTGTCATAACATCTGTCTCAAGAGCTCCATAACATGTGGTAGTATCCAGCAATTGTGTTAATTTCATTCATGTATTTATTTATTGACATTTGTTTACCGGGAAAGTTCACTGGGCCAAGAAGAGCCCATTTTCAGTGGCAACCCAGGGAGATAAGCTCCACAAATACAATACATGTGAGTGTACATACTACAGGACAGTTAGTAAAGCACGATACATTGTACAAAAATACAAACTGAATTATAAACACAAGTAGCAAAAAAAAACAAGGTGCAATGTACAAAATACAATAAAAGCATTATTAAACAGCAGTAATAAAGAGGAATAGAAATTGAGGTACAGATATTAGTTAAAGCTGTCCAATTACAACTCAAGGCACACTTTAAGAATAATATAGATAATAGTTTAGGTTGCCCAATTACTAAACAATTCAAGGCGCCCTTTAGTATGTTCCAAGGAAATGTGTACAAGTATGTGCAGAAGAGATGTGTGAAGGAAATAGTAAGAATAAATAGGAAGGCTTATGAAGTTAGGTAATAGCTGCTTGAGGTACTGAACAGTTACAAATCCTTTTGGAGAGAAGATATGTGAAGTGGATGGTTTTAAAGGTGGCAAAACATTGAAGTATTAGAATGCATGAGGGTAGGCTGTTCCATGTATTTGTGATGGCCCAAGAATATAATAGCTGAACAGCTGGTAATTTAGGTTTGTAAATTTGTAGAAGGCATTGTTTTTTTTTTAGATCTTAGGGGGCATTTTGGGTTGTAATGGTTGAATAAGGACTTTAGGGCAGATCAGTCTTGGGGTTTATTAATTAATTTGTGTGTGGCAGTTAGCTGAAGATAGGTTAAGTGGTGGAGGAAATCAAGCCACTGTAGTTTGCTTAGGGCAGTGCAATAGTGGGTAGAATGGCAACTGTTTGTTGCAAATTTAGCTATCTTGTTGTAGCATGTTTCTAGTTTAGTTTCCAGGGAGGATTGGAGGTTAGTTAACAGAGGAGCACCATAAACTAGGGAAGGAAGTAGGAAGGATGAGGCAAGTACTTGTTTTGTGTGGAGGGAGAGGAACAGATTGTGTCTGTAGAGTAGTTCAAGTTTTCTGTGGGTCTTACTAATATTGTTAGGAACATGGAGATCGAATTTGAGGTTTTCATCAATTATTACCCTAACAGTTTTGTATGGGTGACTAATTCAATTTTAGTGGCGTTAAGAGAGAATATATTGAAAAGGGTTTTTTTCAAAGGGTGTGTTTTTTTGTGAGTGAAAATCATGAGTTTAGTTTTCTTGGGGTTTAAGGAAAGATGATTATTGCGAAGCCGTGTCTCTACAGTGGTAAATGCAGTTTGGGTGATCTGCTGTAGTAGCATTGGGTTCTCAGCATTGCATACTATAGTAGTGTTGTCTGCATAGGGTCCCCTGTTGGATAGATTGATGGACATTATTGATAAAGATGTTAAACAGAAGGGGTCATAATACTGAGCCTTGGGGACACCGGTGGGGTTGTGAATGTAGGTGGATATGGAGTTTTGCCATTTGACAGCATGGTCCCTGTTGGAAAGGTAGTTTTTAAACCAATTAAAAGAGGAGGTTGAAAGTCCTATGTTGGTGAGCTGAGAGAGGGGGATAGTGTGAGAGATGGTATCAAAGGCTTTAGAAAGGTCCAAGTATAACAGGTAGACAAAGTTCCCTGAGTCACAAGCTTTATTAACTTTATCTAGAAAAGATATTAGGGCAGTAGTTGTGCTATGTCTTGGTCTGAAGCCATGCTGTGTATGGGAGAGGATCTGATTTTTTAGGAGAAAATGTAAGCGTTGCTTCTGAATGCATTTCTCTAGAAGTTTGGTGATAGGGAAAGAATGAGACAGAAGTTGAAAATTTCAGTTGAAGAATCCCCTTTGTGGAGGGGTAGAATGATTGTTTTTTTTTTTTCCAGAGGCTAGGGAAGTAGGATTCTTGGATAGATCTGTTTATGAGAATCCTAATGGGATAAGCCACTGCATCAGTGGTGATTTAGAGGTATTTGGTGGGTATTCTGTCAGCAGCAGAACAGCAAGGTTTTAATTTCATGAGAAGTTTTCTGATGCTTATAGTAGGGACAGAACAGAGTTTGAATTCTGCCTGGGAAGTAGGTTGTTCAGGGTTACTGTGGTTGGGTGGGGGGATGGGGTGCTTGGGGAGTGGCTTAAAGTATTTGTGGCAAAGGCAAGGGGATGAGGCTGAGAATGCTGAGGACGGTGAATATTGATTGGGAGATTATTATTTGGGAGAGGTAGAGAAAAAGTGGCAGTAAGTGTGGCAATAGTGTCTATAAAGTAAGAGTTAAAGATGTTAGCAATTTGGTCAGGAGTTTTGTCAGGTTGGGGGCATGGATTACATTTTGTTCCAGGGTTTAGGAGATTATTAATGGAGAACCAGAATAATTTAGGATTATTTTTGTGATTATTTTGCAGGTTCCAGTAATATTCTTTTTTTTTTCTTTTAATATGAGTTTTTTTTTTGTTTGATTGCAAAGCTCTCTGTACATTAGTAAATCTGTAATAAATGAAAACCTACTGAATTAATTGCTTACAGCCTCCAGTACATCCCACCAACAGAGTTAACTGTTGACTTTTTATTCCCAGTATTTTATATTAATCTTATTAGCTGTGCTTTGTCTAAGTGCTGAAACTCTAGCCTCGTGGCTGTTTATTGTCCAAATTAAATGCTTGGCTAATCTCTCATCTTTTTCAAAGATATTTACAATATGAATCCTACTTTGTAAACTTTGGAAGTATATTGTTTGCTACTTTTTTATGAATGATTTCAGTGTTTCCACCCCATGATCCAAGGCATGGTGAAAATGGTCTGCAGACCACTTCAGTTACTCAGCTAACAAATGTAAATGAATAAAAACGTAGGATGGTTGATGGTACCCATTGCTCTGTTGCACTTGCCATGCTATGGTTGGTCATATGACTGATGTGAGAGGCACATAATGGTGGTTTATACATACTGCATAGCCACAGAACAAGCACTGTAAGCAGCTGTACAGGGACATTGCAGCAAAGTACCAACTCAGTTCATCATGTAAATATGGAGAAAAGGATGGGACAGTAAAGCTAGAAATGCACTAGGAGCAAGCAGATGATTTCATAAAAAGTAAAAAAAGGAAGGCATGCTGTAGGAAGAATGACTAGTTTTTTATTGGGACAGGTGTTCACTTTCTATTTTATTTTATTTTTAAGAAGGTTAGAAGGAGATAGTAGCAAGGAATTTGTGCAGAGAGAAAGGAGGGTGCAGCAAAATTAGCAAACAAACAAACATACAAGACAGACAGAGACTAAAAGGGAGGTGTGAAAACAAGGGGGGTGGCAGTGGAGAGTTGCAAACTGACAGAGGGAGGAAAACTGGTAATGGGAAGAACTGGACTACAAAGAGGGTATGGAAAGTTCCGCATAAGGAATGGGAGCACCATGATGGGGATGGAATGGGATACAGTGACCATCCCTGAGGGAAAACCTACCAGTAGGCCAGTCCCCATGACTGTCATCATGGACAAATGCCACCTGTGTGGTTTAATATACAGGGCTATTTGGCAATGTTACTCTCTCAGGCACACATGGACATATTCCAGCATGCCAATGTAGGTGTGCATCTGTTAGTCTTATGACCTGCCACCAGAGACCCAAGGGAACCCCTAAAGACAACTGTCAGAGGAGGAGGAGCCCATACCTGGTTTGAGAGGTAGCCATAGAAGTCAACAGTGAGTATTCCAGGTAGCCCTCCACAGGGTGACTTTCATCTCCCAGCAGAAAGACATACCTGGTGACTACTGGTGACCCAGCAGCAGATATTTTGGCTAGTGCAGCCTTATGTAGCTGCCATCACACTTCATACTGCACCACAGTTAACCCTGTAAAAAGTGGAAATGAGGTATTTGTGTTTTTAGGAAGCTCTGTGACTGTACTAGCTTGCAGTCATCTGCAAGCATGTCTAGTCAGAAGCCCTTGATGTTGGCCTTGACTTCAGAGAAGTAGATGCTAAAAAGGATTGGCCTCAACACCAGGTCTCAATGAGCTCCACTAGCTGGCCTTTTTTAGAAGTAGATTCCCCAATCCAAACTTCTTGGGACCTACCTTTGAGCCAGCTGGGTATTCAAGTGAATGACCTAATTTCATGAGTTTGCTTACAATGTTTGAGTGGGACATTGTGTTGAATGTAGACAGTATGCACCATTTTGCCCTCATCTATTGCTTTGCTGATGTTCTCAAAGAAATCCACCAAGCTGAGTAGACATGACCTGCCCTTAACATAACCAGACTCGACTGGTTCCAGTATCTGATGGTTTCTTATGACACTGTTTATAATTTCCTTGGAAACTGTTTTCCTGGCTTTGCATATGAGACTAGTAAGGCTTATGCGCCTGTAGTTACTCTTGTCTGTAGATGGCCTGCCTTTGTGTCCTTTATACATGGGGGCATTATACTGACCCAGCAGGTTCTCCCTGTAGTCCTTAGGCAACAAAAGGAGAAAGGTTTTCATGTCCTGGCTGCACTAGGTGGGAACACTACTGAAACTAGCACTTAAGATGGACATACACATGCTGCAGCTCAGAATGAGAAGAAAAATGGTAGTGTCAATACTATGTCCACACACACTGTGCTCCACTTTATGCTTATCACTGGACAGCCATGCTGTGAGATGGAAAGTATCACTAGCTTGGAGAGGAGATGCTATGGGCTTTGCAGTGCTTGAGCACACTATATTTATTACCTCCAATCCCACGTATGTGTAGCAATGAGCACAGCTACACTGACTGTAGCTGACAAATGCATTGCTCTATAGCACTGAGTCAGAGACAGTTGTATTAAAGCAATTCATTTGCATAATTACTGAGCTACAAAGCCCATTTTGGCACAATAAAAGATGACATCCCAATACAGCAGGAAACCACATTACAATGAATAAGTTAGGAGTTAACTGGAATTCAGTGGATTACAGTTTGCAGTGTTACACTGACAGCTAAACAGATAACTAGTAACGGACCTCAGCACTCAAGGGTGCACACAAAGGTGAATGAAAGCAACAAGAACAGATGCTGAGCAGTGGAGTGTGTGGGTAATGTAGTACAAGGGCATGGTCGGTGACTGTCCTGCTGAGTGGGGAAGAGGCTATTACATCCTGACACTGAATAGATAACAACCCTCTGACAAGATACAGTCATGTACCAAGGGCCAAGTTAATGTCTAATTCTGACAGCATAATGGCATGACAAGTTACTGTCCAGTTCTGGGGGGGGGGGGGGGGCATAGCCTTGCTAGGAATAGAATGCTAGGACATGACAGGTTATATCCTGGTGTGCTAGCCAACATTGTAAGATATGCAAACAGACTGCAAGGCATGCAATTATTGATATGAGGCCTCTTGCAAATTTCACACCGCATGCTGCCAGCTCCTTACTGCAAGATGGCACACTGTGGAAGCATGTCCCTTGCTGATGTCCATATGGTAAAGAATGTGAATGGTGACAGTATATTAGAAGCTAGGTCTGTCACCAGCAAGCTGTGGTAGGATTACAGTGCTTTGACACTGGTGTCTGTCAAACGCTGTCATGCATACATGGACACTGGGGAAGTTCTGTAACCCACAGGGGTACACATCTTGTCATTGTACTGAGAGAACAGTAGTGGCTAGAAAAGTTCACCAGTCTGGACACAGAGCTGTTACTGCAGGTCTTGCTTCCACATAGCATAAATATCCTTGTGAAGGGTAAAACAGACAAAGCTTTCCACGACCAGATGTGGCAAAAAGTAGTGCAGAATATCAGAGCTGTGGTGGTAGTAGTGGCACACCGTGGGATCACCAATATGATACTACATGCCAGGATCAATGCACAGGATGTTATAATACACACACACACACACACACACACACATATATATATATATATATATATATATATATATATATATATATATATTGTATTTTTACATTTAATGTATTAGTTCTAAAAGACTAACTGCATAACTGCCACTATACATTTTTAAGTTTTAAACTAAATCTGTAGTTTAGAAGTTTACTGAAACAAGTGTATAGTAACTTTTTGGGGGGCAGAGTTATTTCTCTTGTCCAATCCGAACTTGCATATGAGGAAATTCATTTTTATCAGCTAATAAAATTAACAGGCACTTTAAACTATAGGAACATACCTCTCAACCTCTCAGCATAAGAAATCTGGACAAAGCCACAAATAATGGGGGGATGAAGGCCCAAAACCCAAAAAACAGGGACAGATTTTAAATATTGCTCCAATAAACTAAAAAAGTTGCTGGAATAACAGGTTTTGTATTGTTACATATTTTCTGAAGGATATGAAGACTAAAACTCAAATGTCTGTCATTATTTAGTATTATTTAATCACTTCAATCCTCGATTTGCCAGAAACTGTTAAGTTTTATGAGTAACAGACCAGAACTATGGGGCAAAAATCTGGACATTCTGCAAAAATCTGAGCAGTTGAAAGGTACATATAGGAGCAAAGGAAACATTACATATTTGTAATAATAGAGTAATATACAGTAGAAACAGAAAGTTACAAGGATGAGTGTTCCTGCTTACATAGTTCCAAGCATTATACCCAAGCTCTGCCTGTGCTTATGCATTTTAAAATACATTCTAATAGCAGCCAATATATATATTAACATCCAGCCCCTCTTTTTTACTCGCAATGTATCAGAAATACTCAAAAACTTTGAATGAGCCATTTTAAATACTTGCTAAGCATCTATTTCAGACTTCTTTCATTATTATGATGTATGCCACAGTGGTGCAGCAGTTAGCATTGTCGCCTCACAGCAAGAGTTTCTCCCGTTCGATTCTCGTCTGGAGCGCCTTCTGTATGGAGTCTGCATGTACTCCCCATAGTTGCATGATGTTAGACATGCAGGTAGGTGCGTGCGTGAATGGGTGCGCCTTCTTTGAAGGTTGGGTGTCGGGCTGGCAACTCGGCACCATAAAAATCCACCGCCAATCATTAGCAGACCGGAGTTCCGCTTTGGCGACCCCTAACCAGGAAAAGCCGAAAGACATTACTTTTATTTGTGTGTCTGTGTATGTATATATATATATATATATATATATATATATATATATGTGTGTGTATTATGAGTAACAGACCAAAACTATGGGGCAAAAATCTAGACATTCTGTGAAAATCTGGACAGTTAAAAGGTATGTGTACGAGCAAAGGAAACATTACTTATTTGTAATAATAGAGTAATATAGAGTAGAAACAGAAAGTTACAAGGATGAGTGTGACAGCAGAAATTCAGTTCCTGCTTACATAGTTCCAAGCATTATACCCAAGCTCTGCTTGTGCTTATACATTTTAAAATAAATACTAATAGTAGCCAATATAAATATTAAAATCCAGCCCCTCTTTTCTACTCACAATGTATCAGAAATATTCAGAAACTTTGAAAGAACTATTTTAAATACTTGCTAAGCATCCATTTCAGACCTCTTTCATTATTATGATGTATGCGGTGCAGTGGTTAGCATTGTCGCCTCACAGCAACAGTTTCTCCCATTCGATTCTTGGCTGGAGCACCTTCTGTATAGAGTCTGCATGTCCTCCCCATAGTCATGTGATGTTAAAGACATGCAGGTAGGTGTGTGCGTGAATAGGTGTGCCTTCTTTTAAGGTTGGGCGTCGGGCTAGACACTCGGCACTGTAAAAATCCACTGCCAATCATTAGCAGACCAGAGTTCCACTGTGGCGACCCCTAACCGGGAAAAGCCAAAAGACATTACTTTTATTTGTGTGTCTGTGTATATATATATATATATATATATACGGGTCTATCTGATAACACTGACATGCCAAAACACTGACAACAAAATAACCGACACGACAAAACCGAAAGTTCAAAAACACGAAACTTCACATGCCCGACAAACCACAATCCTGACAATCAACAAAAGAAATACCTTTCCCGAAAAACACACACACAACACAAGCACACCAAAAACCTTACAAACCTATACTAACCCTTACATACACAACTATCTATGCACTAACCTTAACCCAAACCCTAACCCTAAGGTCCATCACTATTGCACACTTACCTTACACGCACCCTAACCCTAACTCACTTAATTCACGCCTAACCCTTAAGTCTGTCACTATCGCACATTTAACTTACCCGCACCCTAACCCTAACTCACTTAATCCGCCCCTAACCCTTAAGTCCGTCACTATCGCACACTTACCTTACCCGCACCCTAACCCTAACTCACTTAACCCGCCCCTAAACCTAAAGTCCATCACTATCACACAATTACCTGACCCGCACCCTACCCTAACGTCCATCACTATCACACACTTACATTACCCACACCCTGACCCTAACGTCCGTCCCTATCGCACACTTACCTTAACATGTCGATGTTCTCAGCATCGGGATTCTCAACTTTCGGTCTTCTCCACTGTCGATCTTCCGGTGTCGGTGTTCTTGCTGTCGGCGTTGTGGACTTCTGGCATTTTCAGGTAGACCCATTGATATATATATATATATATATATATATATATATATATATATATATATATATATATATATATATACATATATATATATATATATATATATATATATATATATATATATATAGATAGATATATATAGATAGATATATATAGATATATATCTATAAGACCAAAGCGCTATGTTCACCATTAGGATAGCCGTAGTTGGTGTCAGACCATCAATGGTCTAGATCCCTTCTCGGTGATTTTCTGATTCCCTGTGGACTGTGCTTTAAGGGGATATATATGTACACTACTACAACATTATAAATAAAATAAGCATGTATCAGCAAACTTAGGTCAGTTTCTTAAGCATGACTAATTTAAAACCTGTTTTTAAATACAAACTAAATGTCTTTTATAATATGTTTTAGCACTGTTGCCCATTTTTGCAGTTCTGTATCTGAATGCTTGCATTATACATCCTATTGAAGTTAATGGCACATGCATAGTTCTTTCATGGCCCTTTATCTTCCCTCTCTGTCCTCCTCCCATCTATCTTTCAATCACACCTTTCCCTTTAAGGAAAAGTCTGCCTTCTCCAACAGTTTAACTCACTTCTTAGGCTTCATTTCTGTCTACAGTATGCTTCCAGTATTAAGTACTAGAAACATGCACAACCTTTATAAAACTTTTATTGCTTGTCTTGGAAATAATGAAAGAGAAAGCTGAAATTCTCACATACTTTTGCAGAGGAATTTGTTTTCACCTGCATGGCATAGCAGGACACAGGGAAGTTGTAGTTTTTCCTGTCAGATACTGTCCACAATCTCAGAGAGGCAATCAGTCCTTATGTAATCAGGTCAGTAGCTGCTATGTATATATAAAGGTAGAATGTTTTCAAAATGTTTTCTGCTTTTTATTGCAGAGAGGAAGAGGAACAGTATCAGTCCACATAGTTGATAGGGTTTCTGCTTTTTCTGTTTGTTGAAGCATTTCTGATTTGGGGAAGTCTGTCCTTCACTGTGTGTGTGTGTGTGTGTGTGTGTGTGGGGGGGGGGGGGGTCACATGAAATATTTATATTTCGTAAGAAAAATTATTTTCTGACTTTTCTCTAAATGTCACAGAAAGTTGTGATACTACCTTTAAGTCATCTTACTTCCATATAAAATAGTATAAATAATCAACATTGGATGTCACAGTCTTTATTTTGGTAATATGATAAAAATAAGTTGGTAATATGATGAAAATAATACTTTTTTGTTTGATGATGGCATGATTTGTCCTGTACAATCTCAAATTTCAATAAGAGTGACCCACTTGGGACATCTAAAAATGTCAGTGGTGCAATAGGTAGCATGCTTGTCTAATGTACAGAAGGCTGTGGGTTCTATTCCCACATCAGGAAGATGGATTGCTAACACTGTAGTGCAGCATAAGGTGGGTGTTGCACTCCTGAGTGTGTGGTCCTCTGGATGAGATGTTAAATGGAGGCCTCATCTGCTTGAGATTGTAATAACTCAGGAGGATGTAAAAGATCCCATGGCAACTATTAAAAAGAAGTGTGGGATGTTCCCAATGCCTTGGCCTAATTTCCCCTGCTATAAATACCACCTTGGGGCTCCCATAAAATGAGGCAATTAGTTTAGCGAGGCTAACCCAGTCATCAAAGGATAAATAAAAAGATGGCAGTCATAATAGTCAAAAACTTTGTTTCTGTGAACTGCGACAGTTTTATAGAAAGTAGGTTATTCTTGCACACACATCTACTCATTTGTCATATTGAAAAGAATTATGTTTCTAATGGAGTGTTATTATGCTGCAGTATAACAAATGAAGGGGGTAGCAGTGCAACAGAAGTGTGAAAATGTAATGTATGAAGGCATGTGTGCATCAGTTTAAAAATCTCTAACACATTTAGGAACATCCAGTTGTAACTTGTACCATTTTTGTGCACTTTGTTTATAAACTACTTTTGAGCAAAAGCAGCAAGCACATTAGCAAATTCCTCCACCATTCAAGTTAGTAAAACACACACACCCACACACGCACGTGCGCACACATGCGCACACACACACACATGCATACACACACACACACACACACACACACACACACACACACACACACACACACACACACACACACACACAGACACACATGCGCACGCGCATACGCGCACACACGCACACGTGCGGATACACACACGCGCACACACACACACACACACACACACGCACACACACACACACGTACACACACACACACACACACACACACACACACACACACACACACACACACACACACACACACACACACACACACACACACACATATTTTCCTAATGTTGCAGAAACTAGTGAGAAGAAGAACCAGAAGTGTTGATTAACAGTTGTTCGACTGGAGTGGTAGCTTTGACACCTCAGGAAGAGTATGGGTGACTGTCTGTCAAATCTCAGTAGGACTACAACATGACAATTCTTACAAAGGCCCGCAGTTTAGGTACTTTCTTTGGCTTGAAGCTGCTGTTTAACAGCTGTAAATAACTTAAAATGAGTTTACACATGACTATATTACGGAAAAATGCAAGTACTGCTACTATAGAAGGTGTGTAAGATGCCTGTGACTCACACCACTGCCAGTCTATCTCAATGGACTAGGAAGCCAACATAACTTCCTTATGTCCAGCATGGCTCATATAAAGGGGACTTGAAATGGATTTTGAGAAGGGGACAAAAAGCCCTAAAACAAAATCATGTTAATACAGGAGCCCCCATGTCATCCATTTTGTGGAACAACATTAATATTTTATAAGAAGCACCTATAGCTCAGAAAACAAAGAAATAGTGACATTTTTTTAGTTTCAAGGTGGAGTGTTCCTTTAAATAGCTGCAAAAACTCACCAGAAAAGTCTATAGAATTATATTACTGCAGTGCTGTCAACATAATATCTGTAAGTAGGACTGAAAGCTGCTTGTCCAACAACATAAGAAATAATATACAACTACAAAACCTATTTTGCATGTCTAAGAAACACTTACAAGTCCACTAAAGTACAAAATGCAGAGCAAAAGTTGGAATTCACAACATATTATGCAGATCCTTGCCTCACACATGTTCAAGGCATAGGTTCATAGATTCATAGGTAGGTACTAGGCTATCAGCCCAGGGGCCAATGCAAGCCTAACCAATAAGGTTTCTTGGCTTTTGCCACCAAAGAATGTTATTTTCCTGTGCCCCTGTCGAGCAGAGCCACAGAATTGATCCCCAGGGTGAATTTCCTATTTCCCATCCACTCATCAAGATTTCTCTTGAAGAGTACTAATGAGGAACTCTGCTTGTCATAGACAGGTAGCTTGTTGCATAAGGAAATAAAATTACATTTTGCATTTCATGAATCTTTCTTACACTGCTGCTAGTCTATGGGCATGCTAAGTGTACAGTGCATACATTGAGGCTGCAGGCACAGAATTTGTTAGCGGACTCATTCCCGGTGAGTCTGGCAGTAGCCTTTCGGGATTCTCAGAATACATCCCTTTCACTGTCTCTCTGTCCACTTAGTCAGCCTTCTTCTAGTTTTTGTAACCCCCCCCTCCATTTAGTCAAACCACTAAAGTAGATAGATGTGTCCTCCCACAATGCAGTATAGTTTAAAGGAGCAGTCACTACTTTCTTTCAACTACTTCTTGCAACTGTTAATGATCTGAGTCCAAGATTTCCATTTAGCTGTGCATCAGTAATCAGAGCTCCCTGCTGCCATCACTTATATCTACCTTTTATGCATACACTCATTTTGGTTCTCCTAAAAAAAGCTGTTAGCATCCTATTTTTTCCTCACACTGTCCATTCAATAATCAGAACCTATGACTTCCTCCCATAGCCATTTAACAAATTATGCAGTCCTTTCTACTGGAAGGGTTTTTAAATAATGGTCAGAGAAGCATCATATCCCATAATCTCCCTGGTAACCATCACACTGGCCTAGGTGCCCTTACCTACTCAGCCTGCCTGGCATCTGTCCCTTTCGTCCCACCTGTCTTCCAGGCCTGCATGTAGCACCAGTCTTCTGATGCTGGTATCCCTCTGGTCTCACCTGTCTTCCAGGCCTGCATGTAGCACCAATCTTCTGATGCTGGTATCCCTCAAGTCCGTCCCGTCTTCCAGGTCTGCATGTAACACCAGTCTTCTGTTGCTGGTATCCCTCTGGTCCCACCTGTCTTCCAGGCCTGCATGTAGCACCAGTCTTCTGATGCTAACATCATGACAATCATGCCAAACTCTCTGTCTGGGGCATATAATGATTCTGTTCAGGAAGCACAGAACTGAAATAGTATAGGGTGACCAGATTAATGTATCATTCTGGAAATATTTTATTTTGTTGTTTCCAGATTGACCTATTTCTCCAATCCCCCGCCTCGCCCTGATCACATGCTGTCACATTGCTCATTTTCCATGCATATAGACTATCAGGGTCTGTCTGATCATGTGTCAGCTAGCTATCATGAATTCATTTAGAAGCATCTACACCAACTACAATTAAACCCTATTATGGTATGATTGTACAGCAGCTACAGCAAGAGCCTCCTGCACTAAATAAACAAGAAAATACAAAAATAATGGTAATTCCATTATGAAAGTGCTTTGAGAAAAGTCCACATGCAAAACTTAAGCTAGATAAAGAAAAAAAAAACATTATCAGCAATATATTATGCATAATGAAATGTTTTTAGAGAAACATGGAGAGAAAACCATAGCGCATCCCCACTTGAAACAGATAAAGTAAGCAAATATCACATCATTAAAAAATTATAAAGGTACAGCAATTCAAGCTCCAAATGTCTGGTAAGGCAATTCACTGAAGAAACTCCTACACAAAAGATTTCACTTGGTCACTACATCTCTGTGAAATTGAGAGCTGTACAGTCTGCACTACAGAGAGCCAAAGCTGGATCATTTAATACCTGATGCAGTTTACTGATCTGCTGACCCTCAACTATAACTTTAGGAATGAAAAAAATAAATAACCTTACCATTTTGAGTGGTGCTTGTAAAACAAAGGAGCTGGTCGGGTTCTGTTTCTGTGTCTCTACATTCCAAGTCGACTTAAAAAAGAAAGAAGAAAAGAAAAGAAAAGAACTGCTTCTACATTTGTGACGGTAGCAACTTATACTACATAGTCCTGACCACGAAAGCAGTATTAAAATTAATTTCTGTACCATTAGTCATAAACACCGCTACAGAAATGAATTCTGTGCTACCAATCAGGCAGCACCTCCTGATTACACCCCTAACACCTTGTACCAGGGGTGGCTACCCCCTTCACCCCATCCTAGTAATGCTACTGGCACCACTTCCACTTATTTGCTGCCATTAGTAGCTGGCAATGGATCGCTATGCAAGACCATGAACCATGCAGATGTGTTGGTGTTGTGGGTAACTGTTTTAGCAATAAAGCAAGAAATAGTGTCTTGCAGATAATACACCTGGATGGTAAATCAGTTGCTGCTGATTATACAAATCTTGGACTGGGAATCTATTAAAAAAATGGAGCTACAGTAGCCCAATGTTTCATTTTTATAGAAACTGTGATTTATGATTTCAAATGGCAACATTTCTGGACTGAACTTAATGTATTTTAGTAAATTGCTAATATCTGTAGCAAATGCATGAAACAGGAGTCAGAAGATGACAAACAGAAATTTGTCTGAAAATAATGATGTATGAGTTGTGCAAGCCCATGCATATGTCGTATGGTGGAATTACCTCATGTCCCCTGTTACTTATTATAATCAACTATAAAACTATTATTACTTATAGAAAAGGCAAATAACTGTATGCTTACAAGAAGAATATTATCTGCCTGCATTCTTCAATGATTTTAGAATGAGAAGATCTCATTTCCAAACCTTTAAGGAACTGTATTCCAGTAATGGGTGCTAACCCTAACCCTAACGGTGCCCTGCCATCAACTCTAACCCTAAACATTACCTTCATAAAAACCCTCCTGTAATACTGTCACTACAAAAGACATCCTTGAACTCACAAATAATATTACATCTATCCCCTATCCTAAACCTGACCCTAACCTTAAAATACACAAACATATAACATGTAACCTTCATTCATCCCCGACCCTAACCCTTACTCACACACACACACACACACACACACACACACACACACACACACACACACACACACACACACACACACACACACACACACTCCCTCCAACTCCACTTATCTGTCTAGACATTACACACCATTGACATTTCCAATGCTTGGATATCTGTACTATCAACATTAAATCCCAACCTCTGGGTTTGCCGAAGAAAAAGCATTCAGCAAAACTCAGAGGACTCATATATATGATGCCATAACACTAATATCTACCTCCACATTTTTGGATAACAATAAAATAAGCTCATGTAACTAAAACAATGAATTAAAAGAGGACACTGCATCTTCCATTTCCATTTTAACAGCAAACACAGTGAAATGATACAAAAGCTATTGTCCAGTTTTCAAATAAAAGCAATAAAGCATAGGCCTCCAAACCCTCTACTATGAAACTGACCAATCTTTAGTGCAAGGTATACTCTCAACAGCACTTTAGAAATAAATTCTTAATTCAGCATTACTTTAAAGTGACTCTGTCACCCACAACATCATGACTACTACCCAGAAGATTTTGTGGGCTAGTGCAGTCCACCTCCTACTTCAGAGAAGTTGCCCGCCTTTTGTTTGGTGATGAGTCATCATATCTGCACAATAATTCATCAAGTGACTTTAGATGAAGAAATGTATTCTTTTAAACATTAATCCACGGATTGTCACTTAAATCACAAACTGCCATGAAAGTGCAATGTACATTAACTAAAACAGGTGACTCATTGCTTAATGTGTGCCCATTTTTAATCCCCTTTTGTATTAACTACGCATCGCGGGCTAGAATACCATGTTTTCAGTGTAAAGCAAACAAAAAATTAATTCTCTAGCGAGCATATGAAATAGTATAGTTATGCATCTGACTTACACAGCTTTTACTACAAAAAAATATTCCAGGCAGCTCGCTTGATGCAACCTGCAGATCACCATAAATACACTACTGGAAGTGTTTAATCAAAGAGCAGATACTGAAGAAAGTGTTGAGTAAACGTAACTCTCACCCAATTTAATTGATTTGCTTATGTTGCAGTTAAATGTCTTAGCAGCAGTACACCTAAGGTTGCGAGTTATGCAAAATGCATACAGTTGGGGGTGTAAATAGCAGTTTACACTAAATTCACTGATATATATATATATATATATAGATAGATATAGATATATATATATATATATATATATATATATATATATATATATATATATATATATATATGTGATGTCTATTAAATATAGTTCCCAGTAATGAAGCATTTTGAAAAGAAAAGCAACAACGTATTTAAACTGTCTGGCCTAATACGAAACATATGCTAACATAAGCACAAAGCTTATAATGTAATTCTGTATGTATTTTCAAATTTATAAACCAAGAACCAAAGGATGAAACAAACTAAATACAAATGAGAAAAGCCACACGGGAGTTAATGGAACCACATGCAGGAGTATAACAGCAATTAAAATCCCAAACTTTATTTATGAAGTACTTTTCGTCCCACTAAGTAGTCGAACTTCTTCAGGTAAAAACAGAAAAGAATCAAAAAACATATAAAACAACACTTGCTAGGTCACCTGCTCGCATCCACCTATCAAATGAACAAGTCAATTAACAATTTTTATCAATTAAGTTGGGTAAAGATAAATACTAATTACTAATTAACCAAGCTTAATATCAGTGTATAGTACCTTAGTCACTTTGTAATGTAACCAAACGCACCATATCAGTCCCTAGGACACTGTAAACAACCATGTATATATATATATATATATATATATATATATATATATATATATATATATATATATATATATATATATAAACAATTTAGGAATGGCTGTAAAGGTTAAAATAGTTTACACTGATTCACACAAGGCTACCATGAAAATAAATATAGCAATAACTATAAGAAACATAACATCCCCTATTTGCTCTACCTAAGTAAATTAAACTACTAAACGGTAAAAAAATGAAAAATGTAAATATATATATATATATATATATATATATATATATATATATATATATATATATAAATATATATGAAGCATATGTTTTAAAATACTGTCATGTTAAAACCAAGTATAAGGTATGAAATACTATTAACCATAAAAATATGAATAGAAATGCATAAAATACAATACAAGTTTATATGGGATGGAAAACTTATGGAGTTATATGTTTAAATAAATAAACCTATAACACATAAGATACTATAAATCCTTTTACATGTCATTATCTCGCTAAACTTTTCAATGTTAAAATACAAATAATAGAGTATATTTCATTGATACCAGGAAACTGACACACTTTCGTGCGCAATTGCCGAAACATTTCCAATTTCTCTAGTAAAAGAGACTCAGGGCCCCCTTTCCTATCAGGGACTACTGTGTCGACAGCCCTAAACTTAAAAGTGTGGTCTGTGTGATCCCGAATATGTTTAGCCAAGGCATTCTCAAGTTTTGATTTCCTGATCTGATATAGGTGTTCATAAATTCGTTCACTTAACTTCCTGTCAGTTTTACCTGTATAGAATGCTGGGCATTGTTGGCATTGGGCTACATATACCACAGATTTAAATTGGCAGTCAAGTTTGTATTGAATTTTGTAATCACAGTTTCTGATTGTAAATGATGGGCCCACCAACATGTAGGAACAATAGTGGCACATATTACATGTATACATGCCCATTCTCTTGTTAGAGCTCATAATGGTACGCTTCTATTCTAACAAATTTTTCAAATTCTGCCCACGTTTAAAAACTATATGAGGTGGACCTTGAAATTTATTCCTGATAGTAGAGTCTCTCCTAATAAGATCCCAGTTTTTGTTAATGATCTCTAATATTTCATACCCATCTAAACTAAAATGAGTAATCAAGCCCAAATTAGGAAAAGTAACCCTAACTAGGCTCCCATTAAGCTGTTCATCTAGGTGGTTCACAAGGCCATTCCTATTGCCCAAAATCAGTTTATAAAAACCTTTTAATCTTTTTCCTGGACCTCCGTAGTAAGTTGGTCAGTAAAGCACTTGGATAACCTCTGTTTAAAAACATTTGTCTAAGCTTGTCACACTCCATCATGAAGTCATTATCACTGGAGACCATACGTGCTGCTCTGACCAATTGCCCATTCACCACAGATTGTTTTTGGTGAAGGGGATGACAGCTACTGTAATGAAGGAAGGTGTTTGAGTATCTCCTTCCTAAATATGTTGGCTGAATAACAACCATTAGAATGATCCTTCCTCAAATCAACATCTAAGTATGTAATTCTTTCTTTACTGTACATGGATGTGAAAGATAAAAACTGTGTTGTGTTGTTGAAATTAAACATTTGAAATGCCATATAGACAGTGAAATCACCTGAATACATGCTGATGATGTCCTCTTGTTTTGTATGGTATGTGTTTGTCAAGATAAGTGTACAGATCAACACACACACACACACACACACACACACACACACACACACACACACACACACACACACACACACACACACACACAGTCTCAGATACTCACATACAGTCAGACACTCATGAATGCACACAAACACACACACAAGCACACACACACATACACGCACACACTGTGTCTCCCAGACATTCAAACATGAATATCCATATTCAGTCATCCACAAATAAGATGCATCACACACTCACAGAAACACTCAGCCATTCACCTACTTGCACACTCCAGCACACACACACACACACACACACACACACACACACACACACACACTCACATTTAAACACACATGCCAGTATCCAGTCATTCAGAAACACACACACACACACACACACACACACACACACACACACACACACACACACACACACACACACACACACACACACACAAATACAAACACAAAGCACACAGATTTATGCAGTCTTGTTCATGCCTCTACAGACTCATGTTCATGCTCACACACTAACACACTACATACCCCCATGTCTTTGCTAAATACCTGCACCTCAAATATTCCCATAAGAGTGACTGCTATGTTTTTATGGTTTTTAGTGTTTCCTCACAGAGTAAAATTCTTCATAGTACTTCATAGTGCTTCTCTAAAACACTTTGCCATGCAAACTGGAAAGAAAGGATATTTACAGGGGAGGTCACATGGCTAATTAGCATTAGTTACTTCCCTGGACTGCAGCGGTAGCATGTGCCAGTAAACCCACTCTACATGCTGGGGTCCCCATGAGAAGAAAACCTCGCCTGAAGAGCTGCATCTGAATCAAAAAGGCTTAGCATGATGGGCAACCTTCCAAGCTAAGGCTTTTGCATTACCTTAAGTCTTTCTGAATCCTAGCCCATGTTTTTCAGTACAAAATGTTTAAAATAGTGACTTATACTCAATCATAGAAGTCTTTCAGGTGTTTCTAAATTAACACATGTAAACTTTAAATGGTATTCATGAAGAATTACCCAATCTATTAACAGAAAGCTTTGCTAAGCATTATAGATCCACTAAGTGTCTGTGGTACTAGATCCGTAAAAATGTTAAAGCAAAAGACACTGGCCTACCATGTAACTGTGTGGCATAGCAGAATATCCATTACTTTTTGAGAATCCATTAAATTGTAGCAAATGAAGTGCACAGTAAACTCTAGTATAACTTGCAACACTCTCACTATCACCACACTTCAGAGACATGCATTATTAAGCATGTCATTTGCTTAATACAACACTAGCTAGCACAGAAAAAGTGCGTGTTACAGGAAGCATTGGGGAGTGGCTAGTAAATGTGCTACAGCTGTACTGCCTGTCTCCGCTGGCTGTTTATTATAACCAGAATGTATAAAAGGAATGCTGTATACAAAAAGGTAACACAGTACAAGGACACGACAATCTTGTGGTAACAGCAGCGTGCACCTCTGTGAGATTAGGTTTTAAAGCATATTGCTCATTTGCACTTGCTGTTCTATACTTTGTTGCTCTGGGTGAAGTGCCATAAATCACTTGGGCTGTCTGACACGCTGCCAGCAATATTACACAAACTGAAGCAGCACATGGGATTTAAGCTAATTGAGCTATGTAATAAATATATATATATATATATATATATATATTTTTTTTTATTAAAAAGCAGTTGTGAATCATTTTAGCCTGTGCTGGAGGCATAAAGCTATAATGTCCTGGCTTTAATCCAGGCGACCCAAGTCTGAGATGGGGCAGGCAGGGTAGCAGGATATGGCCATCTGGGTGCCCCATTGCAGCTGATCTCTGGAGGATCCCAAGGAAATGTGATGGACATTGTCCTTAGTGGGGGCAAGGCTCAAACTAAGTCACACAGAGGTGGATGAGATACTACAGACCCCATTGCAAACAAACCCCCTGTGATGGGATCTGTTCGCACAAGATGCAGGACCTACAAGTTAAAGAGAAAACACTCTTTAGCAGCAGTGTGTCACTGAACCAGGTGTCTCATTCTCCACAAAAACACCAAACATGGTAAGAGGTAGTCTGAGGATTGCCAGGTGGATTCCGCAGACCTAGTGGGTAAGGAGAGGCCCTGTAGATGGTATGTAGGGAGAAAAAAACAGTCTTAAGATATGAATAACTCTGACATAAAGCAAGACAGTAGTGTTACAGAAGCAATTATGTGTGTGCGTGTGTGTGTGTGTGTGTGTGTGTGTGTGTGTGTGTGTGTGTGTGTGTGTGTAGATAGATAGATAGACAGCTTGAGGTTATCAACAAAATCAGTGGCTATTTATGTCTGCATATATATTCATTTATATTCTGCTTTTTGCTGTTAAGAAAGATGACAGAAATATTTTAACAAGTTTGACTAACTAATGGGAATAACTATAAAACAAAAGTTATAAAACGTGTAGTGTTTTTTATACTTATTCACAGTATTTCTCAGAAAATAGGGAAAACATGAAAAATGTGTGTTTTGGTAAGAATAGCACAAAGTAATTCAAGTATATGCAGATATTAGGTTTGAGTTAGTGTAAAGTTGTTCATGTTACAACTAGCTACACAATGAGGTACTTTTATTTACACTGAGCTTTTTAGTGTGCAATGTATTTAACTTGGAAAGAATGCAAGAAAGAAACTAAAATATTTTGCATTGGCCACTTTTTTCTTAAAAATAAGAAATAACTCACATGAAAAAAATAAATAAGGAAAGAAAAATAAATGAAAAAAAATGCTCAAAATGTGTTGTATATTTTTAATCTTTCCAATGAAGTAACTGCAGAACTAATAACATCACTTACTTGTAGATTAGCCCATTAGAAGATAATTTGTACCATATCATTGTGCACATATTATACTTTACTTACCGCACACACCGACACACACAATCACACACACACACACACACACACACACACACACACACACACACACACACACATATGCATCTCACTCTGCACACACACACACACACACACACACACACACACACACACACACACACACACACACACACACACGTATGCATAGTTGCACATGTGTGGGTGTGTGCCTGTGTCTATGTTTGTGAATAAATATATTGACTCTTGCATGATTATATGAAACATTTTGTACAGTATATCTTGTACTTAATAAGAGACTACATGAAGGAATCTGGTACATGATATCAGGAATATTTTCCATATCTTGTACTACAGGCTTTGCAATGAATAATGAAGACAAGCCCCATGAACTAAGTTCCACTGGAATGCTGATTCATAACAACACAGAGAAAGCCTTCTGCTATGACATTGGTTTTAAATTATCAAAACAAGAAAAGAAAGTAGGAACTCTTCAAGGGACCTGAACCCAAGACCACCAATATTTCATTTTGAAATCACTACCCTTAAATAACAAGAGGCTGCCTGTGCTAACTATATCAGGAAAGTGATTTAGAGATTAGGTATTTCCTTACTGAGGCTAATGTGTCTCTGAATTCCTATTCTATACCTCTCAGAAGCAAGGCCGTTTTACTGCAGTCCTTACAGTGTGAGCATGCAGGTTCTCTCTGAGATAGAGTTAAACCAAACAAAAGTGAAAAAGGGACTAAATAATGAACATTCCAAACAAACAAAAGCAACCAACATAAAATACTCTGCATTTAAAAGCCACAAGACAGTACTTATTAAAAGACAAAGAGTTTAAGTTAGGATTTGTTAAGATTTATAGTACACATATATTATAATTAGTTTATTTTAAGTAAGTTTAGACATTTAGACCTGGGTCTGGCTTACAGTTAGTACCTTTTGCTATTTTTGTAAGAGGACTTCTCTGATGTTTTCATTTTTTCAGCTAATTCTTATAAAAATTGGAAAATAAGAAAAAAAAACAAGAAAAAAATGTCAAATACCATGATAAAGTGTAAGAAACAACATTTTACAACTTTTCTCTTTTCACTACATTATGCTAAAAATGCAGTTTTTTATCTCAAACACCAACATAATTTGAAACAATAAAGGAGATAGAAACAGCTACATAGGTTCATAGGTAGGTACTAGGCTATCTGCCCGAGGGCATTTATAAGCCTAGCCAGAGTGTGTCGGCTTTCGCCACCTCATTGATTAATTAACTGATCCTCTGTC
This sequence comes from Protopterus annectens, assembly GCF_019279795.1. Lineage (NCBI taxonomy): Eukaryota > Metazoa > Chordata > Ceratodontiformes > Protopteridae > Protopterus > Protopterus annectens. Next base: position 1,229,826,058 of record NC_056725.1, read on the forward strand.
AAGCAGAGCCAATGAAGTGATCCCAGGGGCGTATTTTCTGTTACCCATCCACTCGTTAAGGTTTCTCTTGAAGAGTGTTAGTGTGGGGCTGTGCCTGATGTAATTTGGAATTTTGTTCCAAAGCATGGGGAGTCTCTGTGACAGGAATCTATCCCTCCAGCATGTTCTATTTATTTAGCTCACTAAAGCAAGTGGCTTGCAGTGACTTGGATTTCTTTAGGTGGAGCATGTCCATCAATTCTGAGTTGGACATGGCTTTGTAAGTCAGGCAGATATCACCTCTGAGTAAGCGATATACCACTGAGTACAGCCGGAGTTTTTTCAGTCTGGCTGCATAGGACATATGTCTGAGACCAGTAATCCTCTTGGTGAGGTACTTTTGTGGCCTTTCCAGCTGTTGGAAGTGTCTTGTGAGGTATATCCCAAATGGGGCATTGTACTCTATGATGGGTCTAATGAGTGACGAGTAGAGAGGCACTAAAACCTCTTTATTTCTAGATGCGAACCCTTTAGTAATTAGATGGGTCACATAGAAGGATTTCCTAACTACTTTGGCAATATGATTGTCAAAGGAGAGATTACTATCTACCTGGGTCCCCAGGTCTCTTATTTCCTCTTCTGTATTAAGGGGGCTGCCACCTATGTGGTAATTTGTGGGTGTTTTGTTTTTCCCAAATGGGATGACTATGCATTTTTTGGCATTTAGCTTGAAGCCATGACTTTGACATCAGGTGTCCGTCTCAGTAAGGCCCTTTTGGAGGATGTCTGTGTCAGCCGGAGAGTCAATTATGGCTCCCAGTTTGCAGTCATCGGCGAACTTGTTTAGCCATAGTCCTCCTGTGTTTGCCTGCACTTCTGAGAAGTATATGCCGAACAGTAGGGGTCCCAGGACCGAGTCTTGCGAGACACCACTTGTGACTGGTTTAGAGTCGGACCTGGAGCCCACTATTCTTACCGGGTGAGTTCTGTCTGTAAGCCAGTTGGCAACCCATCTCGTGACAGAGGGGTTTATGTTCAGGCTGGTGAGTTTTTCTGTAATACCCAAGTGGGGAATGGTGTCGAAAGCCTTGGTGAGGTCAAGGTAGGCTGTGTGAACCCCCTTTCCCTCGTCTATGGCCTTGGTGACTGTCTCGAAGAAGTCAACCAGGTTTAGTAAGCATGATCTGCCCTTAACAAAGCTGAACTGGGTCGGGTCAAGTGTTTGGAGGTTCCCAATGTTTTTGTTAATGAGTTCCATGATGATGCACTCCATAGCCTTGCAGACCAGGCTAGCCAGGCTTATGAGGAGATAGTTACCAGGGTCAATTGTGGCCCCTCCTTTGTGGAGAGGAATAACTGTTGCTGTGCACCAGTTACCAGGGTCAATTGTGGCCCCTCCTTTGTGGAGAGGAATAACTGTTGCTGTGCACCATTCTATAGGCACATCGTGTTTAGGTGGGGGGTTAGTTCATTCTGTAGTTCATGCAAGACGCAGCCTGGGACACCATCTGGTCCCATTGATGCTGTGTTTCTGGCTTTTGAAAGGGCTATTTTCACCTGTGCATCTGTGATTTTTGGGACACTACACTTTTCCGGTATTGATGTGGGCCCTTTTAGAGGTGAGAGGAAGGTGAAGTTTGCACTGAATCTATCTGCCAGGATGTTGGCAATATCAGTAGGTTTAGTATATTTTGTGCTATTTTGCACTAGTTCAGTCCATATCTGCGAGTTGCCACTTAGATTCTTAACATAGCTAAAGAAGGCTTTGTGATTATCTTTTGAATCCTTGGCTATTTGTCTTTCAATGTTAGCCTAGGATGATTTCATTAGGGACCTCAGTTTCTTACTGATACTGATCAAGGATGTCTTTCCTTCTTGGGATTTGCTTTTTTTCTGAACTAGTTTCCTCCTTCTGTTGTATAGCCTGTTTATTGCAGGGATCCACCAAACTGGTTTCCTTCTCTTAGAGAAGTGAGTCTTGGTTTTGCTAGGGATGGCACGATCCATGCATCCTTGCAGGTGCTCCAAGTGCATCTGTAAAGGATTCTGCATCTTGGGCAGCATTATCCTTTAGCATGGGGCTGTGAAATTTACCACCTCTGTCTTTAGTAAGGTGAAGTTTGCTTTAGAAAAGTTTTTTACTGTGGTTTCCTTAGTTGGGGGTGGTGGTGGGGTGTGGACATCCAGAGTGATTAGTTTATGGTCTGATCTAACCAGTGACGGTTTGACCTCTGGTGTGGAACACCTGTCGCCCATGTTGGTGATGACGAGGTCCAATATGTTTTCACCTCTGGTAGGGGAGTTTACCAGCATATCCAGGGCATTTGCGTTGATGAATTCCAGGAAGCGCTGGGCCTGGGAATTTGTACTTGAGTAGTTTTCCCAGTGAATGGTAGGGTAATTGAAATCACCCAATATCAGGGTGTTTGTTAGGACCTTCATGTTTTCCAATGTCTCCAGAAAGGTAGAATGGTGGTCCTGGGTCATGGAGGGTGATCTGTAGCAGGCCACAATTTGCATTGCAGATTTGCCCGATGTTAGTTGCACATGGAAGATCTCAGAGATATGCTGCACCACTAACCTGGAGGTGTAGGTATCCTTGATGAATATGGATACACCCCCTCCTTTTGTGTTTCGGTCCATGTTCTGTTGCCAAAACGTGTGGTATGAGTTGTAGCCTGGTAGTGCTGGGGTGCTCTCTGGAACCTTGAACCAGGTTTCAGTTACTGCACAGATGTCAACATTCTCCATACTGAGGAGTGCTTCGAGCGCGTGTACCTGAGATTTAAACTCCTGGCGTTGAGTAACATAACCCTCAGTTTTTTGTTAATTGTGCTGTTTACGGAGGAGGGCTTGACTTTTGAGCCTTGCCTAAAAAAGGCACTATGGGGGCAGCAAGAGCCTTGGCCAGTATTCGAAAGCCTAGGGGTGACAGGTGCAAGCCATCTCTTCCGAAGTAATGCGGCTTGTCAAGCATGTCGTCCCACACTGACAGACACTGGATCCCCTTTGAATGACACCAGAAGCTTAGCCAATTGTTGAAATTGATCATTTTTTTCTTCATACTGAGGTATCTTTCTTGGTGAGGGCAGGATTCTACTTAGGATCAGGGTCATACCAGCCTGGACTACATGATCAGAAAGCTCTTCCATGTCTTTTTTCATGTAGTCCAGGGAGGTACGTCTCAGGTCATTCACACCAACATGAACAATGACAGAGTCATATTTGTACTTGTTCTGGAGTGACCTGAGTGCTTGTGTTATGTGGAAGATTCTGGCTCCTGACAGGCAGCTAACAGTAACCTTCTGCTTGTCCAGCCTAGTGAGTGGGACGTCAGTGTGCCTGACTATAGAGTCACCTATTACTAGTGTGTTAGGTATGTTATTTTGCCTTAAGGGCTGTGATTGTATAGCACACTGATTTTGTGTTTTATGTGTTGTCTGGTTTGTGATGGGAAGTGCAGGTTGTTTGGGTGTCTGCTTTGGAGGTCTCTGATGCATTTGCATGTTTTTATTTAGAGCCTCCGAGTATGATATTGTGTATTTATGTGTATTTTTTGCCAGTTCTGTTTTAGTAGGTCTGTGTATGGCTGGCGTTTTGGTGCAAGTGTTAACCTTCTCCTTTTGACTGTCTGTTCCAGTTTTGGGTGGAGACAGCTTAGCTTCCAGTTTGGCTGTATAATTGCATCTCTCGCATATGTTAGTGTTTTGTGGTAGGAGGAGAGAGTTGTTTGTGTACATGAGGCAGTTGTAGCATTGCCTCAGGATACCCAGATTCACCAGCTGGACTGGAGAGTGCACCTGAAGTTGCCCTTTGGTCATGCCTGAATAGTAGGGTAAGCTGCTTAGTCACTTGGTTGGTGAGGGGTGAATAAAGAGCCTTGCCCTGCTGGGCAATCAGTGTCAGGGTATATTAGTGCTTGCTATTAGGTCTGAGCAAGTGCTGGGCTGTAAGATGCTTTTTGAGTGCTTAGGTTGAGAGTTAGACTAGTTTCAAGGGAAAAACTGAAGAGGAGACTTAGTGGAGCCTGGAATAATTTAACCATAGCTAACCAGCACTGCCCGGTGCGCAAAACCGTGCAAATGCAGTTTTTATAGTAGGGAAATGAAAGAGATTGAAATTAGCCCAAAATGACCAATAAACTACTAACTTCTGGGCTGGAACCACTCCTCCAGGGACAGATAGATTGCTCAAAGCTCCCCTCTCTCACAGGTGAACAGAGAAACTTCCTTCTATCCAAGTAAGGTATGGGCAACTCAGAAACTAGCTTAGAAAGGTGGGAAACAAGGAATTATTTTGTTTTTTTGTTTTTTTGAAAAGATAAGGCAAAAACAGTAAAAAATACACTTAAAACAGCTTTAAACGACTACAAACGATCAGAAAAGGCTATCACACTTTAGTGTGTAGCCTACAACAGTTAAACAAATTATGTAAACAAAAAACAACTTTTTAAAAGTGCAGGCAGTCAAATAAGTACAATATGTGAAAAAAACAAGCTTTAAATCACAATAAATGCTGGAAAATCTGTGTTTAGGCGGAAAACAGTTAAGTACATCAAGAAAGTACAGAAAACTGATACTTAATCACTCCAAAGTCTCTCTCCTAAGCTAGAAGTCTTGTATCAGTTTAAGGCTTTCTAGTGCTACCCAGTAAGTTAGTTACAGGAAAGATGGGAAACAAGTGCAGATGTGGACTTTTAAACCAGAAAGTTGAAAGATACATACAAACTGTCCAAATGGTCAATAAACTACAATTTCTGGGCCAAGAACCTCTCCTCTCATGGTAGACAGGCTACCTAGTGCTTACCACTCTCACTGATAAGCTAGAAGGCTTTCCTTCAACACAGAAAGGCTCACTGGGCTCAGAAGCTTACCAACAGTCCTGGATACAACAACTCTGTATCTGGACTAGGCTAGTTACAGGAAAGGTGGGAAACAAGCGCAAGTGCGGCTTTTAAACCAGAACATTAAAAGAGATGGAAAAAAAACTGCCCAAACGTCCAATAGCTACAATTTCTGGGCCAGGAACCACTCCTCTTGTGGTAGATAGGCTACCTAATGCTTACCACTCCCACTGATAAGCTAGAAGGCTTCCCTCCAACACAGAAAGGCTTGGGGAGCTCAGAAGCTTACAAAGAGTCCTGGAATACAGCAAATCTGTACCTGGACTAGACTAGTTACAGGAAAGGCGGGGAACAAGTACAAACGTAGGCTTTTAAGCCAGCAAGTTGAAAGAGATGGAAAACTACCCAAACAGCCAAATAAACTACAATGTCTGGGCCAAAACTCACTCTTCCTGTGGAGGATAGGCTACCTAGTGCTTACCACTCCCACTGATAAGCTAGAAGGCTTTTCCTCCAACACAGAAAGGCTTGGAGGCTCAGAAGCTTACTAATAATCCTGGATACAGCAACTCTGTAACCGGACTAGGCTTATTATAGGAAAGGTGGGAAACAGGCACAAGTGCAGCTTTCAAACCAGAAAGTTGGAAGAGATGGAAAAAAAACTGCTCAAACAGCCAATAGCTACAATTTCTGGGCCAGGGACCACTCTTCTTGTGGTAGATAGGCTACCTGATGCTTTCCACTCCCACTGATAAGCTAGAAGACTTCCCTCCAACACAGAAAGGCTTGGGAGGCTCAGAAGCTTACAAAGAGTCCTGGATACAGAAAATATGTACCTGGACTAGACTAGTAACAGGAAAGGCAGGAAGCAAGCGCAAACACAGGCTTTTAAATCAGAAGGTTGAAAGAGATGGAAAAGCTTCCCAGATGGCCAATAAACTATAATTTCTAGGCCAGAAACCACTCCTCCTGTGGTAGATAGGTTACTTAGTGCTTACCACTCCCACTGATAAGCTAGAAGGCTTTGTTCCAACACAGAAGGGCTTCTGGGGCTCAGGAGCTTACCAAGAGTCCTGGATACAGCAAGTCTGTATCTGGACTTGACTAGTTACAGGAAAGGCAGGAAACAAGCTTAAACATTTTTTTTTGTTACAGAAAAGCAGCCAAAACAGCAGTAAATACAAATCAAATTGTAGTGCAGGCCAGCACATCCGAGCATGTAGCAACATTACGGCAAATACAATTCAAATAAATGCAATTAAATTAACAAATGACTAAAAAACAAGTGCAGAAGGAAGTAAGTTAGAAGGCTACTAACAAGCAGTAATAAGTGCAGAGTAAGAGTGACTGAACAGATAACGGCATGCAGCAGAGCAACTGGTAAGAGCAGATGAATAAGATATATATATATATATATATATATATATATATATATATATATATATATATATATATATATATTTTTTTTTTTTGTTGAGGGAAGGAACAGAGCAGGATTAAGAAGCTACAGGCATTGTCCTTCCCAAATGCTCTATTTGTACACAGTAGGAGTGCCTTAAATCAGAATATGATCTCACTGCAGTCAGTTGTGTGAGCAAATGAGATGGGCCCAGAAGGAGCATCCAAATACAAATCTACAAGAGGAGCGGGCATTTTCAAAGCCACCAACATTAATACCAAAACAAGAACAGGGAGGGTGAGTGGGGAACTAACAATTCTACAAGAAAAGTGTATTATGTTAGTAATAAAATAAAACTATTGTTTCTGCATTGGGCAAGTTTCTAGTTTATCTTGTAAATCTCACATTTGGGTTTTCTATGAGTAATCATGTCTCATTTCATCAGCATAGAATTATCTGAACCCAAAACATTTGAGATTTCAAAAGACAAAAAACATTTTTTTTTTTGCAAAGGGAAGCACTGCTGTACACCCCAACACTGGAACAACCCCCACACCACTGAAATGTGTATATGTGGGTCTACTTCACATAATCGAACATCCAAATGTTTGACTTTCATATAGCCGAGAACATGTGATCAAACATTTGAATGTTCAAAAATGTGAAAAAAATGAATTAAAAAAAAAAAACTAAACAATGCTATATATATTTATTGCATATATATATATATATATATATATATATATATATATATATATATATATATATATATATATATATATATATATATGGATCTACATTTAAACACCAAAATTCCATAAGACTGAAGACTACAATACACAATACCAAGATGAAAATAATGAAACTTAGAATGTTGAACCATGTCGTTTTTCCCAGGTCAAGTAAACATTTGCCCAAAACTACCCTACAACAAACCGTACTATCTGAACCCCACCTAGGTATTAGGCCAACTCCAGGATCGCACTACAGTGGGGAAAAGGGCATTATTCTCCATGCTGGGCAAGTGTTTCCTTGCCCTGGGAAAAAAGGCAACGTTCAGCATTCTAGGTTTCATTATTTTCATGTATATATACACAAATATGCATAATATTATACAACTCTGTGATCACACAAACTTGGAAAAATGGGAGAAGGTTAGGATAATGCAGGACTTTCCTTCTTGCTCTTCTTTGGGATACCTGTCATGACAGAACATTGAAGATCTTTCAGATCAACAGCCTGAGCATTGAGTATAAAATATGTGATAGTTGGTTTCTCTCATATATTACTAAGAAGTGCTCTACATTAGGCATTTAAACATGTGGCACTCTAGTCTGTTTTGCTAGCAACTCTTTTTGTTACGAATTAATGTCATTTCTAGGGTGACATTGCATCTGGGCAGTATCATTAAGAGGAACTATATATGTGTATGTGTATTTTTGTGTGTATAGTGTATGATGTTACTTTTTTATTACTGATGTGAAAATGGAAATTGTAGCCTGTGTTTAAATTTTTTTTTATTATTTATTTAGTTAGTTCTTCTTTTAAATTTAAAATTTATATGCAAATTTGGATTTAGAGTTTTCCTTAAAGCAGACCTGTGGCAGGATTTGTCAATAGAATGACACAATTGGCATAATAAAACCCATTTTCAGACATTTGTTTGAGTGCTAGATTTGTTTCTTTACAACATATTTGTATCCATGCAGCAGTGTGGAAACATTTGCAGTGTGTGTGTATATATATATATATATATATGTGTGTGTGTGTGTGTGTGTGTGTGTGTGTGTGTGTGTGTGTGAATATATATATATATATATATATATATATATATATATATATATATATATATGTATATATATGTATCTATTTCTCTCTCTCTCCCTCTACATATATATATATATATATATATAAATTATACACACACACACACACACACATATATATATATATATATATATATATATATACATATAATATGTAATATGTACATAATATGGGTGATGATGTGAGGTGTTGCTATCTATGCCAGGGAGAGTGAGGCAGTGCATATGCTGGCATGGGTGGCTGGAGTTTCATAGATAATTTTATGTCATTTGACTATCACACTGACTTGTAAAGATGCTTGTGTTAAAAATGTTTCAACAGTGTTATTTTAACTGATTAAATGTATATGTTTAAACAAAGAATTCTGAAAGAGTAGAAGTTTTTGAAATTGTTTTATAATTTTGAAATACTGCAACAGATCTTAGCAAAGCTTTGAGTGCATATTGTACCAGAGTCAGGTGATCAAATGCAATTTCATTCTATAACCAGCACTGAGAGGATAGAACTCTCACAGCAGTTTGCTTTCCCCAGGGTTCATGAAGTTCGGCGCAAGGCCGGTGTAAGGCCTGCGCCGGCTGTGCGGCATATAAATGGTGTAGTAGCGCCATATGCATATTAATGAAGGTGTGCCGCTACCACATCCACGTGCATAGGGCACGTGCGCGAGTGCATGGGGCGTTACTAAGCTGCGCCCGGAGGCGTGTCAATGTCGGCTGGCGATGAGCAACCTAAACTGCTGAATATTATAGCCTGCCTGCAATAGTAATTGCACCTATCAGTGTCCGTGGATAATGAAACGTATGCAAAGCATGCAAGACAGTTCCCGGCCACACAAAATGGAGAACCAAACAGAAATGCACGCAAAATAATATGAGTTTCTGTCCATGGAACAAATGACATTTAAAATTGTGCGTCCGTAATGTACTGCACTGTCAGACGTTATACCCAGTGGAAGTGAAGCGCATCATGTCAGCGCGCCACCAGTACACACGTCTAGCCCCATGGGTATGGTCACCAGCAGTCCCACAGCGGTAGTGATAGTACACAGCAGGGCAGTTGTGACTATATAACAACCGTAAAGAAACCTGACAGTCCATATTGTATACCAAACACACACAAACATATGTATATTAAAATGCGCTATACACATGAACAGGAATGTAACCGTCACATACACATAGGATGCTATATGCGGAACCGGGATATCCAAAAGTAGAACCCATGCATGCAAATGCAATATGCAACAACCCCTGTATAGCACATAACCCGCACCCATGTCTGAATGTCCACCAAATATAGCTACCAGCCTTGCGCATCCGTACATCTACACATAGCGGGTATTCCCCATATGTAGTAGGAAGTATCGTCCTAGGCAGTGTCCGGATTGCAAATATGTATCCCACGTTTGTAAACATCCCATCACAGGTACGTAAATCCAAATGCCCGCGCGTTAATGTTACGGCAAAATGTGTGTACATCCCGCGTGGGATAAGTAACCTGTTGAAACCTTAGAGTTGTTTACACGCCACAGTTTCCATTACTGCACACATCTGGACAAAACATGTATGTGTAGTCATGGTACTGTTCAGTTTCTACACAGACATGCAATTCATTCTACGCAGGATGGAACAGCTGTCCACCATGCAGGTCACCCCACTAGGGTGCCACCTGTTCAGATGGCCAAGGTGGGACATCCTTTGTAGAAATGTGAGAATTTGCAGGATAAAACATACCCCCAGCCCGTGCAAAGTACAGAATTACAAGTGTATGCCAAGATAAAAGCTAATGCCATAGCATTTGAATAGCTTATCCTATCCCAAATAATAGTTATGTGTACCAGATACAAAATACCTGTATCATGCAACTAGTACATAAATAAAGAAATATATTATTGTCTTAAAATCACAGGACATTTGCCATGTCTTAGGTGTCATCGCAGGACACACCTGTCCAAAGTGGGACCTCCCCTCGCAAAGAGGAACAAGTGGTAACCCTACTCCCCACTGAATTATCGACAGTATATATTCAACTCAATCACATACCGACACCATCTCTCAACCTATTACAGCAACAAAACCTGGACAAAGCCTAAAAGGATGGGTGGACAAATAGGGACAGATGTAATTACTGCTCTCACAAGCTTTGAAAGTTCATGGAATAATACTATGTACATAAGCAGGAAATGTTGTGAAGGATGTGGGGTAGTCCCCAGTATTACAGAGGTCCGTACATATATACTGTAACAAGCCGTCACATATGTTGACTGTACTACTGCACACCCGTAGTTAATTCATAGTTAAGTCATGTGCAAAATAATAACCCTCGTAAGAATGAATACAGGAAATAGTCAAATGTGAATGGGAACACCACTCACCGTGGATTATGTATCGTAACCGCCCCCACCCTTATTATGTATTGCCAACATCATAAGCTGCTGACAGGTGCCCAAACACCTGTGTCTGTAAACACAGATTAAATGTTTAAAATGGACAAACCCTGTCCATGTGCTTTGTCTGACATTTGAACATGGTCAGGGCAGTTCCGTTCACCAGGCGGACAAGCCTAAACCCAGATCACCACATGAACACCCTGACAATTAAAGACCTGTATGTGTCAGGACTATAAGCCTTTGGGTTCTGAATATCCCTGCAGTGATGAAATATGCAGCGTGGGTCCAGAGCAGTAGGGAATAGGGAATGTGTAACATGTAGTACCGCATTTTTCCCAGCAGGAGAATGGATGCCTGTGACGTAAGTGAAGCGGTGAGGCATATGTTAATGTAGCTATGTACTATGGGTATGCATATAAATGAGTCAGAACACCAAACGTATAGTGGTTACAGCATCCGGCCAACATGAATGCAGTCCCAGTTGAACAACGACTACAGCACATATAATGTGAAAGTGTAATGAATGCGTCTGTGCTGTACAGACAGTTAAATATGTAAAGGTGAACGTGTGTTTCGCAAACGTCCATTAACCATATTACAGATAATTACTGGTACTGTCACAAGTAATAAAGCCCATGTAAGCACAAAGACTTAGTAAACATATGTAACCCACAATAAGGATATGCATGCACTCCTGCGCGTAACCCACAATAAGGAAATGCAAGTGCGCCTGTGCGTGTGTGATCCGCTCACAGCATAGTAAATGAGTGCTGTTTTCCCCATGTTAGTTATACATGGCTCAAACTTGTTAACCTCATAAAGTATGAAACCGGACAAAGCCATGCAAACTACCGGTACAAATAGGGACAAACACCAGATATGTGGCAGAACAAACATAGAAAGTGGATAGAATAACGGGTGTGTCAGTAGCATGGACTCTCTGAAGGGTATGCAGTCGTAACCTGAACTGCTTGCCAGAAATCCCCACTGTAAGTCTCAAATGAAATGCCAAGACATTGCCAGATAGACACAGGTTTATTTAAAACACAGTGAAGATAAATGGGCAAGCAGCTGTACACTCTGCGACAATCTATATAGTGGAAAGGTATGGTATGGATTTAGATATATGTGTATACACATAATCCACAGACGTAAACCAAAGTAAGTTATGAAATGAGGATTGTACATGTATATATGTATACACAACAGACTTATGTCCCGTAGATATGACATATGTACATGAATAGGCGACGTTATATCTAATATGGGTAGACAAACAGACATGCAGGAAAGGTGAATAAACCGCAGCATTCCAAACTATTGGCCAGAAAGTGACAGACCAGCAAGTTCTACACTTTAAACATGCAGATAGGTGTCCATTGCAGGACTCTAAAAATTTAATCTTACATAGTGTCAACCGACATTGACGCAAAAGAAGTGACCGCAGCAAAAACAAAATAGCTGTACATGCAACAGTATCAGGTGCAAGGGTGACGACACATGTGTCGATAGAATGTATGACGTACAAACTGATATCCGGAGAGTGGGGAGTGCATATAAGTGTCTCCACACTTCAGTACCGCACACATTAAACATGTGTAATGGGTACTGTTGAGGGTTGTCAGGTATGGGAATCATGGGTATGCAGAACTGGGCCTAGGTGTTGTTTGGCAGGGATTTCATAGGCCCGCCCCATGGGAGTGATGTGGGTATAGCACACGCCTATATTCTCAGTAATGGGGCAAACCATCCACTGGATATTGCGGAAACCATTTTGGCAATATGTAGGGTCCTATATCAGTGTCATGTAGGTGATTATCATGGATGGACATGCGTACGACCAAGATGGTACCCATAACTGGCAAATTGTCAGAATAACACAGCTGCACTAAGGCATAGTACATGAAATACAAATAGGGACTATATTAGATATACCCCAGACAAAGTCAGAATGTTGTGAGAATACAGGCGTACCCATGAATACGGATGTTATGAGTGTTACTAATCATGTAATGGAAATGTCAGTCACTATTATCTACCACACAGTCCGTAATGCCTTGCCAGCAATTTACCCAAAAGGCACATCACTATGACAAATGTAACAAGGTCAAATGTCAGGGCGTTTACCCATAATGTGTACAGGTTAGGGGTATGAAGGTAACCTGTCCAAAATACATGTACAGAACTAGTGATACTAGGTGGACAGGTGAGAAGAAAGACATCAGGACAAATGAGAAAACATGTACAAGACACGCATGTACTCCGACAAATGTGAATGACAACGTATGCCCTGTGAATGTCAATGTGGAAGGTTAATACACACAAAAGTAATGTGTCCCTCAGGGTGTCATGCAGTGTCACCGTAACAATGTCCAGTTCCCCAGCCACGTACGTGAGCTCTGCCACTGACGGAAAGCGCAAATACCGGCGCACACATACGGTACATGATAGACCAATTAGTGTGGATAAGCAGCTGTTGGCCTGTGTGAGGAATACAACTGTCTGGGTGGGTGTGTCCTGCAATATAAATGTAATGGCATGTGGCCTGTGATGCCGCCATACAGTGTGTGTATTGGTGTCAGAAAGTTGATATTTTGTTACAGACACATACTCCGCACAACTGTACAGATTTACGCAGAATGTGCAGAGTTCTGCCTCATATGTTTGGTGTGTTCCACGTAACAACAGTAACATTCTGGCACTTTCATGATAACTGAAGACATGAAATAATGACAAACATGTGAGTAAGACACCAAATCTGACAGAAAAGCCATACTAATGCAAAACTTATTATTGTGTCAACTATCTACGTTTGTAAGAGCAACATGTCAATACTGCCCCTATGTGTCCCACTATCAGATAAGGCCTTGTCCAGCAACTTGCTCTAGGAGGTGGAGTGGTATGAACAGAAACAGATACATGTGTGAGGAAACAGCAATATCGACTGCAAGATAACGCAGAAGGTATGAAATGCGCTGCAGTAGGACGTGCAGTACTGTCCGCAGGTATGTGCTGACATGTCAAATGACACAGCAGTCTACATGAAGAACCTATAGGGCTGTCACCTTTACAAATGATGATAGTGGGACATACCCAGAGCCATGCACACAGCACAAATAGACATACACACATCAAAACTAGGCCATGATACATGAAGCCTCCGGCATGTACGCGTAAAGTGAGAGTACAGCAAGGATAGATGTCTGCCAAGATATACAGCAAACGCCTGTAAGGGCGTGTAACACCGCCCGTAACACGGACGTTGCATGGACAATGTTGGGAGTTGCAACATACCCCCTTGGTATGTTAAAGCTATGCAAATATGCGATACATGAAACAGTCAGCTGTCCATGCAAAAGCAGAGTTATGGGCAGAAAATAGATTTTATATATATATATATATATATATATATATATATATAGAGAGAGAGATATACAGACATACACACACACACACACATGCACACATGTGGCAGGGCTGGTAATCGAACCTACACATGACTACCCTATCACACTACAGCATGACGCATTTACAGAACACGCTACCGAGATTACTAAACACAGCAGACACACAGGCATTCTACTAGGTGCATGTCAACATCTGCAAAGACAAAAACATCAGCAGGATACATCTGTGTTGCGAAGCATCTAAAAGCATAACCTGAGTCCCCAGGTGGACGGGAGTATGTACACACACACACACACACACACACACACACATACACACACACACACACACACACACACACACACACACACACACATCTGGCAGGCCTGGGAGTCGAACTTACACCTAACTACCCTATCACACTACAGCATGACGCATTTACAGAACGTGCTACCGCGACTACTGAACACAGCATTCCCAGAGGCATACTTCTAGGTGGGTGACATCATCCGCAAAGGCAAAGACACCGATAGGGAATGTATGTGTTGTGAGGTATCTAAAAGCATTACTGTGTCCCCAGGCAGCTGGAAACACACACACACACAGACACACTTGGAAGGGCCGGGAGTTGAACACACACCTACCTACTCTAACACACTACAGCATTACGCATTTACAGAACGCGGTACCGAGATTACTGAACACAGCACTCCCAGAGGCATACTTCTAGGTGGGTGACATCATCCGCAAAGGCAAAGACGCCGATAGGGAATGTATGTGTTGTGAGGCATCTAAAAGCATTACTGTATCCCCAGGCAGCTGGAAACACATGCACACACACACACACACTCTTGGAAGGGCCGGGACTTGAACACACACCTACTTACTCTAATACACTACAGCATTACGCATTTACAGAACGCGTTACCGAGATTACTGAACACAGTACTCCCAGAGGCATACTTCTAGGTGGGTGACATCATCCGCAAAGGCAAAGACGCAGATAGGGAATGTATGTGTTGTGAAGCATCTAAAAGAATTACTGTGTCCCCAGGCAGCTGGAAACACACACACACACACTTGGAAGGGCCGGGAGTTGAACACACACCTACCTACTCTAACACACTACAGCATTACACATTTACAGAACGCGCTACTGAGATTACTGAACACAGCACTCCCAGAGGCATACTTCTAGGTGGGTGACATCATCCGCAAAGGCAAAGATGCCGATAGGGAATGTATGTGTTGTGAGGCATCTAAAAGCATTACTGTGTCCCCAGGCAGCTGGAAACACACACACACACACACACACACTTGGAAGGGCCGGGAGTTGAACACACACCTACCTACTCTAACACACTACAGCATTACACATTTACAGAATGCGCTACCGAGATTACTGAGCACAGCACTCCCAGAGGCATACTTCTAGGTGGGTGACATCATCTGCAAAGGCAAAGACGCCGATAGGGAATGTATGTGTTGTGAGGCATCTAAAAGCATTACTGTCTCCCCAGGCAGCTGGAATCACACACACACACACACACACACACACACACACACTTGAAGAGCAGGGAGTTGAACACACACCTACCTACTCTAACACACTACAGCATTACACATTTACAGAACGCGCTACCGAGATTACTGAACACAGCACTCCCAGAGGCATACTTCTAGGTGGGTGGCATCATCCGCAAAGGCAAAGATGCTGATAGGGAATGTTTAGAGAGTGAGTGGTCTGAAAGCATATTACTGTCCCAAGGTAGACGTACACAAACACGCCAGTGCTGTCAATGGGCCAACTACATATCTATGAAGCACAACAACACTGAATAGATATGGGATGCGCCACAGACAGTACACCCTTCGAGAGAACAACAAGTGTGTTCAATGTAGGCTTCCATCGTGACATTGAAATTGGACATCTGTTGCCTGGATGACTACCATGGCTATACAGGATGTCAATGGCCATGCCCACACGCTTAGTATCACACGTCTGTATGGAATGTACTGTGTGTCCATCTACACAATGGTGTACTGGGCATGCTCACACACTTAGCTGTTGCAAAGGGACAACTTGCATGCACACGGAGTCTAATCACGGAAGGGCGCAGTGTGGAATGTACTGTGTGTCCATCTACACAATGGCGTACTGGGCATGCTCACACACTTAGTTGCAAAGGGCCATCTTGCATGCACACGGAGTCTAATCACGGAGGGGCACAGTGTGGAATGTACTGTGCATCCATCTACACAATGGCGTACTGGGCATGCTCACACACTTAGCTGTTGCAAAGGGCCATCTTGCATGCACACAGAGTCTATTCACAGAGGGGCGCAGTGTGGAATGTACTGTGTGTCCATCTACACAACGGCGTACTGAGCATGCTCACACACTTAGCTGTTGCAAAGGGCAATCTTGCATGCAGATGGAGTGTACACACAGAAGGGCACAGTAAGGTATAACTGCCCTCACGCACAGGGCGGTCACACATGCAGTGACCTGTACACACAGCTGCCATCACAGCTGTCACAGGTGCAGGTCACACACGTACACACTGCAGTGTACACTGTAGCTGTCAAGTCAGCACCGTGTAGTTGGTGCAGCACTACACAGCCTTACGGTCCAACAACACCATGTGACACATGACCACTGGGCTGTACAGCAGTGTACACCAGCTGTGCAGAGTACACACGTACCAACAGGGATCCAACAGGTGTTATGCATTGCAATGATACCAGTATACATGAAGAGGTCGGCTCAAGACATACCATGGCCCTTACACAGCTGTGACACCTGACTGTTGCTGTACACCAATGAACACACGTCTGGGTATGTCATACATGTGATTGTGTGGATGTGTGTATGGACTCCACACACAACACATACATACATGGCCATTGATGTACCTCGTGCATAACACTGGCCTAATCAATGCTACACACGCAAATTGAATGTGGGCCCATGTCTGTTGAATGCTCACACTACAGGGGGTAGCAGTGTTGACCAGGAAACATACCCTTGTACAGGTCGCCTGTGACACCCGTGATATCATACCGCAGTCCATGTGTTATGTATGTCAACACACATGTCCAACAATAGCAATGCATACAAACATGGCAACAGGAGACACATGTGACATCTGTACTGTGCATGCAGCAAACATGCATGTGCAGTGGCCAATGTCCGTAACATAGTTGCACCTACCTACGACATGCAGACGCAATGCAGACCCATCATTGACATCTGTATACGGTGACATACAAACAGCACGTATGGATGGATGTGTGTACATAACGTGGTGAACCACCTGTCTAGATGTATGTGTGCAGGGGGTGGCTCACAGTTGTGTCACACACCATCCTATCATGCCATGTGCTAACTGTACGCTATGTCGCTGTTACGTGATGGTGCTGACATAATGCATACACAGCGGTCAGGTGTTAACAACTATATGTCATATGGCACCTGTAACACCTACAACTCTCGTGTGAATATAGCAGCACATTTGCCAGATATAGAGTTGGTACACATAATGCAATCAATACCACTGCATGTCCATCAAACGTGTCATCATATGGCTGGTGTATCATTCCCAGCACTGCCATGTGTGTCCGAATGTGTGACCAGGGATGCCACATATCGTGGGGAATATGTCCCAGTTGCTACACATCCCTGTACACCATTGTAGAGAACTGTACATACGTCAGTGTGGGAAGCATGACGTTCGCCGGTGAGGTGCATCACACACATCGGCTGTCCGTATACACATGTGTGGTCACCACAGTGTGTGTGTGTGTCTGTATGTATGCCTGGTGCTTGGTGTGAGTGTGTATTATAATATACGGTGGGAAATTATCACTGGCCCCACGTGTTGACTAACCCGTAATGGTGATGCATTGCACAACCCTGTTGATGCCAAAGGTCCCAGCCATACAGGCTACCTGTGCATGTCTCTTCTCTGTGACACATCGTGTGGGTGCATAGTACTGTGAGGGTGATGACCACAAAAGCAAGGGTCCCCAGCTGCACACTATGGGGTGTGCGTTATAGTGGTGTACACCCCGTGACTGCGGCCATGTTCAGTACTGTTACTGGGTCCTACTGCTGCACAGTGTGGCCTCCAGCTACCAAGTGACACCTCACATCATCATTGGCCAGGCCGCTGTGTACAACCCCTGCACCATGTCACCATACCTGTAATGTGTCCTGCTATGTATGTCACGTCTCTGTCCAGTGTAGCCTGTGGCACCGACCACATGCGTCAGGTGCAGTATATGTGCGGATATCTGTGTCATGTTTGTGTGTCCAACAGTCAGGATGAAGGTACATGTAGCATGCTGATATTGCCAGACGTGCCTGTGTGTACTCCACAGTTACAAGTGGGGGACTGCAAACACTGCTACCTGTAGGCACATGCAAGTACACCATAGGAGGGAACCAGGGTATCACAACCAACATGGTGCTACAGATGTAACCGAGACACATACCGTGAACACATCACAATGCATGCTGCACCTGCACTACATGTTGTGACTGGTGCATGTTGACAGTACACAACCTATGTCACATACACAACTCAGTATTCACACGCAACCACTGCAACATACACATCCCTCACTATGCATACACAGGTATTACATACATCTCTCACTATGCTGTTCACCCTGTGCATCAGAATATTTGTGCATAACCCTGCACTGATGGTGTGGATGACAGGGATGCGGCACAGGCTTCATCATATGCACAGGGTGATATGTTTGCCAGGGGCATAGGCTGCACACAACCACTGCAACATGCACATCCCTCACTATGCATACACAGGTATTACATGCACCTCTCACTATGCTGTTCACCCTGTGCATCAGAATATTTGTGCATAACCCTGCACTGATGGTGTGGATGACAGGGATGCAGCACAGGCTTCATCATATGCACAGGGTGATATGTTTGCCAGGGGTATAGGCTGCACCAATGGATAACATCATGTGTGTGTGCAAGGGCCAGTGATTTGACTGGACATGTCTGTGCAGAATGCATGTGGATGTTGTGGAGCCTTACAGTTGTGTTTGCTGTGTGCGTGTATGTGTGTACACAGTTCTGCCATTTGTGATGCCTACACGGGGTATAATTGACAGCCCCAGATTGTACAGTGCAGGTTGTACAGCTCACTGTGTCCGTCCACGGCCACATGACCTGTGCCTGCCTGGGGTTGCACAGGCACTACCAGGTGGAGGTACAGAGTGGCTGCTGTCTGATGACACATGTCTGCTGGAAACGTGTCCCCGCTGAGACCATCCAGGGCCACATCCACGTGGCCTGCTGTGTCCTGGTGTTGACAGCGCAGCAGCAGCTGCACTGCTACTGCTACCGGCACTATGGGAGCGGGCATGTGAGGTGGCATGCTCACGTCGACCTACACTAGGTGGAGCTGCTGGCCTACATCCACGTGGCCTACGCCTCACTCCTACCAGGTGTTCCAGCACAGACAGCTCCCGCTCGTGGATTGCCATGCCTCAGTCAAGGATTCTGACCATTTCACCTAGTCGCTTATCGAGAACATTAGCAATCTGCTGTTGAGCATTTGCCAATGCCTGGATGTTGTCATTTAGGGTATGGATAGCAGCCCTCTGCAGCCTCTACCCTTCTCTGTTTTGCCATTCAGCACGTGCCTGTGTTGCCATTACAGTCTGGAACATGCGTCTGGTGATACCAGCTGCTGCGCTCTGTCATGCAGGTGCATGTCTGCCAGAGGTTCTCCTACGAGCAGCACTGGCCACATGCCTGTGTGGCACATCTGCAGTCATTACACTGACACCATGGTGTGTAGACACACCTTCTGTATCCACCACACATTCCAGTTCCATGCCAACAGATGCTGACTGTCCTTCCTCTATGGCCACCGGTGATGCAGTATATGTTGGCAGCAGAACTGTGTGCGGGGAAGAGGGGGACATAGCTGGGATGGTAACCATTGGCACAGATTCAGCCCCTGACAACCCTGCCTGTACCTCATGCATATGTTCATCACCGCTAGTATCTGTGGGGACACTAACATCAGATGGGCCGCAGGAGGGTAACTCACCTACATCACCTGCGAATGCAAAAAAATACTGTAAAGTACAATAGACACAGACACACACACACACACACACACACACACACACACACACACACACACACACACAGACACACACACAGACGCACACAGACACACACAGACACACACACACAGACACACACACAGACACACACAGACACACAGACACACCATGCATGTGATTTGTCAGATGGCATGCAGCATGCCTGCGATAGGGCAGAGGGCATGCAGCTCAGACATTAATAGTGTTAGTAAGCATACCTCCATGGGGTGCGCACTACAGCAAGCAGGTGTCATATCAGTAGCCATGCCATTCACACAATCATGGTAGTATGCATGCATCCCCATGATACACCATGTGGCCCAGAACAGGATAACAGTACACATGGCTGACATGACCTTGACATGTAATTTGCTGACATGTGCATTAACATGCATACATGTTTGACACAATGGTGTCCTGACACATGTACAGCATCATAATGGGCTTCACATTGCTGTATTGTGTGTATGCCCTACAGATAGCATGCATGTTTAGCAAATGTGCATGAGCACAGGAGGGTAGTGTGAGCCATCTACATTGCTATACAGTGTGAAGTACAGACACTGTGCCATTGCATGGCAACATGAGGCATGTATGTTGCTGTAGAATGCATAATATGTACACATTGCATAGCCATAACTGCAACACAGTCGTGATGTTCGTCAGATCATATATGGTAGACTTCAGTGACACCTCCAGTAGCTGTGCACATGCTTTTATGTTGTCCACTGTACCACATCAACTGTATAATCGGTCAACTAAGGCTATAATTGGAGCATTTGTGGACAATGTGCAACAGGGTGTATACACATCCCATGTACTGTGTGGCTACATGTCTTTGGCCATCCCCCATGGCCATGTGTGCACATGTGGTGGCCAATTGTGTGTGAAGGGCATCTTCTCCACATGTCTGTGTGGTCCCATATGACATACACCCATACATGTCAGATATGTCACATTCCACAGGTCTATGCAGACAATGGGTTGTATGTTTGGTATGCGGGGTATAGGTCATGTGATAGTGTGACAATATTGCAGACAGAACACTACATGTCTGGGACATGTCAGGTGGCACATCACAATGTGTGCACCCGATGCAGGGGCATATGACACAATGGTGACACTTGTGGGCTGCCCATATCACAGCTCACTGTGTGGTACTGTGTGCGTACCACACATGTTGTTCCAATGCATACTACATATGCCTCCATTGTAGAGCACTTCCACCGTTGTATGCACAGCTGACCACACATGTTGCAATGACAAGTACTGTGGTTTAAAGTCTGTGTATCATTACATGTGAATATATTACACATGGGTGGCATGTGTGAATGCATGGTGGTGCGACCTGCATATCGTGACTGGAACAAACATCAGGTGTGCAAGTGTTAACTGGCCACATGGCAAATAGATCTACACTGTAACATGCCTGATACTGATGACAGTCTCACCTGCAAAGGACCCATGTCTGTGCGGCATGCCAGAGGTACCTGTATAGGGGTGACACACCAGTATGAACATTATCCATGACTGTATGACAGCCACAGGTTGCACTGTGCATGTGCACACATTCACCTGTGTAATAGCATATAGTATGCACATGTGTGCATACGTTGTGTATACTGTAGTATGCAGCATGTGTGTCCACATACCTGGCATATGTTGTTACTTTACATTATGTACAGTGACACATGCAACTACATGGGATATAATTGCCATATGTGCATTACTGACTTACCAGGCAACTCCAGGCTCATTGGTTGGGAGACACCCACCTCCACGATGGCAGCTAGTGTTTCTGGATGCTGTTCCCTGGGTGTCCCCAGACTGGCCAGTAGCTCCTCGGTGTGTGTGAGTGGGGGCTGGGTTGGTGGCCCACCACCTGTTCCACCTTGTTCCCTGGCGACTGCAGTGGCACGCTGTTTTGCATGTCGTATCAGGTCCGTGCAGTGTCTGCGCACCTGCTGATAGGTGCAGTTATGGCCACCCACATCGTTCACCCTCCTGCGTATATCCTGCCATAGGTCATCCCGCTGCTGGGCATGCTGTGGCACATGGCTGAACAACAAGTCATAGTTGTCATGGAGCTGTGGGATGAGGACATCATCCTCCTGGTGGGTGCATGCTGGGAAGAGTGTACGGGGCATTATCTGTAAAACATAATGATGGTGACAGGTCACAGTTTCAGAGATGTATAGAGATACTGCTGCACATACATTTCTATGACATCTACTGCATCTGCACAGTTATCTTTGCAAAGGACCATGACACTGACACGACTGACGTGTTTGTTTCACACATGTCACACCCATTATGCGTTGGATATCATCACCATATATGTGTGTCACCTCATTACAGTGTTCATACTCCATGTAAATGCTGTCTTGCTGTGGGCATGTCTATTTGCCTGCACTTGTGTTCTTACCTATCTGCACATGCCTCGATGTGTCCACGGTACTACTGTTGACCTGGATGCTGTGTATATGTCACATATCAACACAGACACAGCTGGAATGGACTTGAGCAGTGACAATGCACACATACACATGGACACCTGTACATGCATGTGTTTTGCCATATACATCTACACAGCACTGTACAACTGTTCAACATCCTGACATGGATCGCCTGTATTACACATGTGATACACATGGGACAATGGATAGTCAGACGACATTCGCAGGGATGGTCATCAACCATAGCATGTGCGGGCACAGTTTCCACGCTGTTACAGATGGCCATTGTGCCACTGCAAGCTGCATCAGTGCCACATTACTGATCCAGTCAGTTGATAGTACATCTACCATGCGGCCATCACACCATGTATGACTGGGATGACATCTGCAGCTTTGATGGACAGGGTTGCATGGTATGGTGGGAGTATGTCACATATATGGCACAGGGATCTGTCCAGCCTGTGGCAATCCTAGTATTAGGATGGTGGCTGTCCATGACATATGTCATATAGATCAGGATATGGACATGTAGCATGTCCAACATCATGGTGTAGCAACTGTCCTTCTGCAAGGTAGACGGCATGCTGCATAGTGGAGGTGTGGATTGTGAAGGCTGTTATCGCACATCCATGCATAGCCATTACCCTTTACAGGTGGTATGTGATCCAATATTGGTCACCACAGTGCTGTATATGCCTGGCCACTGATCTCCGTGCTCATGGATGGCACCCTAACATGACATGGGTACCTCAGATGACTACCTAAGGGGCCTGGAAACATCACCATGTCGGGGGTGCACTGCACAGCACCATCCCTTACACAGTGTCCATAATGTTGACCACAGCCTAGGTAGCAGTTTATGGTTACAGGGATGTTCACCTAGCGGTGACACTGCTGGTATCATCCATCAGACTGTGCACATATGCCACACACCTCACACACACAGCCCATTCTGTATGTTGTTCACAATACTGACACAGCTAAACTGATAGGTCATGGCCATTCACAGCCTTACATACACAGATGCCTAACATTTGTGTGTGTGGTATGGGCTACAATGAGGGTGGGGTACAACACATTAACCCTGTTCTACTGTATCTGGCACAGATGTGCTGTGCACATGTCACTCTTGCACCTTTGGTAGTTGTGGGTCTGTCAACAGGCCACTGGTGGACCACACCTGTGACATGCAAAGGTATTTGTAATCAAATATCCGTGCTATCTTGTACATCTGTACCGCTAACATTTACAGTGCTAATGGTTCATGGACATGCACACCATACTCAGAAGGGTTATAGTGTGGTGCCACCCTAAATGACTGTCATCACCACTTGTGGGTTGATATTATCCAACACCCTATCTGTATTGTATGGTCATGCTAGGCACTTGTTCAGAACATGTGAGCATGTCATGAGCTAATGATTACTATAGCGCCCATTCCACACCATTTCCCACAGGTACACTGGCTGTCCTACACTTCCCAGCTTGCTTAAGGTACGACAGCTGTTGTACACACGTAGTGCACATATCCTGTGGGACATGGTTGTATATGTAGGCATGTCCAACTGTCAAGTACCAGTGCTACTGCCTGTCTATATGAGGGATATGTCGTACATGTGGCAATAGAGCAATTGTCTCGTGTACACATTCAATGCTCACTTCCCAACATACGGCACTACAGCCTGTGGGGGATGCACGTCTGCAGCCGTGCTGAGCCAATAGCTCTCAGGTGTACCTCATTACAGGGAATGTACCTCATTTGGAGTTCTAAAAGGTGCATGTTCCTCAAAGTTCCACATTTGAAGGGTCTGTCATACATTCATTGTTGTACATAGTTTACATGCTAGCCATGGCTAGATAGATGAGAATCATATTAATTCATTGGAATATCTGTTTTATACGTAAGACCAGCCTATTTTAGCCATCATATTCCCTTCCTAGTTGACGCTGTTAGTAAGCCAGTTGTAAGTGTTCCACGTTTCACCCATTTGTCACACTGTATGAGGGCTAATGTTCCTCATTTTGGGGACAGGAGGCTGACAGCTATGTCTGGGGGTAATGCTGTCGCCATCCCTGACTGCATCTGACAGTCATTTGGGGATGTGTAACATTCGCAACACACCCCACCCATCACATAGTCTCACATAATCTACACTACTGGCCACACCTACAAGGACAACCTGTGCAGTACGTCTCCATACTCACTGTAGGCACCAGAGGTAGCCCCCATCATGGAAGACAATATCACCAGCTTATAGCCCACAGACTCATGTGTGCCCACCACATACAGCCAATAGTGTGTTATAACATTCACAACACACCAGTCATAGCTGACTCTGTAGGGTGTCACACTGCAGTTCCACACAGCAGGCTACACAAGGCATTAGTCGCTTACATCTTGCTGTCGGGTAACTGCTTCTGCAACATAACCTATGCACCCATGCCACACCTCACCAGGTACGAGATGTCTGTCATTCGCCATGTTAGTGTGACTGCCCTGTGATGCCACTTCACAGACTATGTGTGCAGGGACATGCAATAGCTCACCAGTCTTATAGCCCTGAGGGTGTGGGCCTAGCCCTGGGGAGCATTTTGCATTCGTCCAGACACGATACCACTGTGCAATGACCGACTGTGTCACTTCAACAGTTGCCTATGCTCCTATTGTCATTCCACAGGCATGTGGTATCTGTCCACTATGACTGTCCTGGTCAAACACAATGCTGTGGCACAGATGACTTGCACCTGTCAGTCCTGGGAGTTCAGCTCACATGCTAGGCTCTTGCTGCTGCTATACTGCCTGTCCTGCACAGTTTCCAATAACTGTCACCGACAGGGCGGTAACTGGCATGCGCGACATGGGGTCATGTGACACATTGCTTGCATCTTCCCCTGTGACACACGCAGGCAAGGCACACCTTATAATGCACCACTCCAACATCTCTGCAGTGACTGGGACCTGCCTGTAGGGTCTGCAGAGCACACCTGCAATGACAGGTTATAGACGGACCATACCTTCCAGGCACATACCTGGACCGGCACACCCACAGCTGAGGGTTTCCCATATCCCACTATGTTTTGCACACATCCTGGCAAGTTGCTTAGCACAATGCATCAGAGGTGCTCCACGTGCAACTAACTGTGTCCAGGACCGCTATACACATTGTAACAAGTGACAGAGTCAACATCATACCCCACGGGTAACATACCTTCTATGGTGGTATAGTGGACAGTGGGCCTCAGCTACTACTGATGTGTGACTGACACTACCCCACACTTCACTGGGATAGCCACTCATGTACCAACACATCCATGAGTCATACCCTCCACTCTGCTGGATCAACACATACACACCACCTCCAAGACCTACATTACCCTTGGCATGAACACTACCACCATGTGACTGGTGTTACACACCTGGGGTTATCCCCTCATTGGTGGATTCCGAACATATGCTAATCTACCTTGTTAGCCACATCCCGGAAACAGACCCATCACAGCATACACAGTACATGTGTACTACTACACCTAATACAGACGTCTGCTGACAGCGGTTGTTAACATCATGACACCCGTGCAGATGGACAATGCACATACAAATGCTGACACATACCCCAGTGCACTTAATTAGCATGTACACAACTGCATGGATCATGCTATTCCACACAGAGCCATGATGGTACACACCAGATAACAGACGCCACTTTGGGGGTCATGTTCCACGGACATATGATGTACAACAACAGGTGTAGGCTGTTGCACAGTGGTGTATATTCCCATGTGTGGGGTGGCTCACTGGTCAGCCGTGGTGGGGCCACAGGTTCCCTCATCACATACTCCAAGACTAGCTACGTAAATATGACTGCCACACATTCCGGGGTGTACCACCAGGCATTATGGTGGTATGTCAGTATTCGATGGCTACACCCACATCTGCTGTCACATACAACAGTCACTCAGGAACATTGCAGACCCAGGTATTGTTGGCAACATGCTGGAGGATGGGTTCAATGCTGACAGTACACCCTCACACTCACTACAGGGCCACAATCCATACATGAACATTGTGGTGTCCCTGTGGTCACACCTACACAGTATGGACCTACACTCTATGTGTCCTGGGACACTGGCCCCATGTCACCTTCCAACGTCCCAGGCTGTGATGTCCACCAACCTCTGAATTACTTGTCTCCCCACTAGGACACCATATTCAGTAATAGCCTTGTTTCAGACATTGTAGACCCTGAATGGCACACAGCAGCATTTATCACACTACACACAAGTGGCACCGCATTGCACGAGTGGGACTATAGTCCTACACACCTGACTGGACTGTTCTGCGTGGCTATGGGGCACATCGTCAAGGACGTCATTCTCAGAGACATTGTTGGTCTCCTGTCCTCTGCTGCCACCTGAGTTGGGCTTGTTAAGGCCAGAGCATGGCCGCTACACATGGTGGACTCCTTTCATACAGTTACCAGGGCAGTTGCTGATGGTACAGGAGTCCACACATCCTACATTGTCCTCTCATTGCCTTTCAGCACCATTCCCCATTCTGGTATTGACAACATACACATCCACCTGCACATCGTACCCTGTGTCTCAGGATGTTATGCTATGTGGCTCATGGACAGGACACACAGTGAGCCCAGCATACCATAGTACCTACTACATGTCATGTACTTTGGCATACCATGGTCCTCAGTCATAGGGCCCCTCATGTTAGGTATATGCTTCCCTGCAGAACAGGCTGGCACAGGGGACTTTCACTGCCTAGCTTTAGAACCCCTACATACCAAGCACCATGATTGCTCCACCAGCTGATATTAACTCCAACCATACGGGTGTTGCTGTGACAGATACATAATATGACTATCATGGCATCAAGCTGCATGACACAAGGTGCATGCACATCACCTTTGCATTACACCATTCACCCACTGACTATCACATGGATGGTAGTCCCCTGCATACATATCACATTGTACATGTTTTCAGTACACACATATGTCGCACCCACTCCTGTGGTTACCGTATTGCCACTATGGCGTGGATATCCTCCTACGTGGCCACACCTATCTGTACTGGGTGTGTAACTGGTACATAGGCACCCATTGTACCTCTGAACTCAAGACATCTACACACATTCAAGGGTACACCACCCCATTTAGGGTGTACCTTACACAACAGCTACAGCTTTACATGCCACAACATTAACACGCCATGACGTTTACTGAACTCCAACAGTTTAAATATGCGGCTGCACTACGGACACCACATCTGTACACATTTGCATACTATATACTCAGGGGTGACCTCTGCTGATCAGGCAGGGCCCATGTCCACAACATTATTGATGGATATACTCCTCATACGCAACATAAGCAGAGGCCACTGTGAGCAACATGCTCAAGGATATGTGCACACACTCCACAATGAGTGGGAGGTGCTTCTGGGTTACATTCCCAAACAGGACACTCACCATGCTGTGGAACATAAGTCCTCTGTACATCACGCAGGGACACTCAGTAGCACTGTTCATGTGATACCTCCCTTGGTGGTTGGGAGACACATGTAGGCCTGAGATCACTGCAGTGGCTGTACTGTGCAGTGGTGCAGGTGACACCTGGCTCTGCTCTTCACAGGACACTACCCTGGAGAGGTGCCACTAGTGTGAACACTGTAGTTGTGCATACACATGGACTTGACAGACTGCATAGTACCCCACTATGCACCTGTGCAGCTATTACATGTCCTTTGTGCATGGTTACTTGGTAGCCCTTCCATTTAGATTATCTATCATGCTATTACTATGTCCCACACCTACAGGCCATATGTATCCTGTTATTGTACATACCAATAGATGATATCTGTGGTATGCATGATATGCCTGTTATTCTGTGTAGAATATCTGTCATATCTACCTATAATACTATACATTACACATATTTCACATAGTATCCCATAATGCAAAGCATACTTGCTCAGCGGGACCACCTTACATATGTCATTAACGTTATTTACCCATACACATGTGTGCTGTGACAGTATATCAACATATACTATCCCCTGCTATGGCACGTCCTTGTTGGACATACCCTACCACTGACGGCGGGTTGTATGGCATTGTTCTGTTTAATGGCCTCATGTAGCATCCCTTCTGGTGTCTGTGCTGTGTACCTTATGTCCCACTGCTGTACGCACAGATTCTACAAGCGTTAGTATGCTCAGCAAGACATCACTACATCAATACCTTTCCCCACTTTATGCATTGCAGACACGTTTAATTAATGCAAACCAAGCTATACATACAGTAAAACTAATTAATACAGATCATGCTATATACATATCGGGCATTCTACATACCTTGTTGTCGTTACGGCGTTTCATTTCTGTCTCTCTCTCACAGTGTTTCAACAGTTTTTTGGTATGAGCATACGGTTTGAATGTCTGGCAAGTCATCCTTATATACGTCGATACCTGAAACATGTGGATTCTTCCCACCAATTGGTGTTCCTGAGTGACTAATTACTTGCATATCAGCTGTGCAGCTACTCCATTCATCAATTACGCGGTGACAGTGGGGTATAATTGGATTCTTCACTTGGGCATTGCCTATTTGTCCTACCTTCGACGGTCTGTATTGTGTTTTGTTATGAGTAACTGCAACTGCTATGCATGGAGACAAGTATAGTTTGGATTCATGTCCCCCGTGGATTGTGTGTGACAGGTAGAGTATTTGGTTCAACATGTGAGTGTACCTGTCATCCCGACGTCTGTTAACGGAGTATTGCAATCAATACCTGTAACATGGTTGTTTGTTCTACATAATCTGTATATATGTGTGTGGGCTCCATCCCTGATTAGAGAGCTAACAGTTAGTAGACTTATGTTACGGGATTGTACGTTGGGCCATTGTTAATTGGATTCTATATCGTCTGCAGGTGAGCTTGCTACTTGTATACCTCCGTAAT
Source organism: Protopterus annectens (assembly GCF_019279795.1). Classification (NCBI taxonomy): domain Eukaryota; kingdom Metazoa; phylum Chordata; order Ceratodontiformes; family Protopteridae; genus Protopterus; species Protopterus annectens. Next base: position 1,229,855,462 of record NC_056725.1, read on the forward strand.
TGCAGCGATATATCAGGGGATATGTGTAGGTGACAGCTGTCCTTTGTATTTCTGTCCCAGATATTTGCAGTCATTGCGATTGTGTTGTTAAAAGAGCCTGTTTGCCATGGGTTGCCACCTTATCATATGGTCATTGTTGGACACTTGTGGGACACAAACCAGTGTTTACAGGCCAACACGTAGCCAGGGTCAGTACACAGGTAGCACATACTTTTATCCTCACTACATCCCTATTGTTGTGACTTTGGATACTTATCATATTGCATGTAACATTTAAGTTTCTTACATACAGGCATAACTATTAAATACGACTGTTACATTATATATGGGACATATTTATGTCCTACCATCTCGGACATTTGCCCTTTGTACTGTTTTATGTCAGGACACACCTGCCCAGGGTGGGGATGTCCCTCCTACTATGGTACAGGTAGTAACCGTATGCCTACGGCTAGCTATACCCACACCTACCATACTGGTCTGCCTCTGACTTGGCACCAACATACACATGTTGCGGACACACACACACATTACAGTCACACAGAAACGCACACAGCACCCTCAACGCACACTTACACAGACTACGGCACTCACAGACACAGTTGAACACAGTACCTACGTGGACCGTGACACCATCAGTGGTGACTAACCGTCCCTTCATATCATCATACTATTACTCGCGGATGTACTGTTCCAGTACTGTGTTCTATCGGTCTTTCAGCCTCGTGGTTATGCATGTCGGTATGTTACACATTCCATGGTTGGCGGTATCCTATTTATTTGTACCTCCAAGATGTTATGAATGTCGTTGAACTATCTATCATATTTGCAGATATCGCTGAATCCATCTATATCACCATATATCCCTCTATTGCCCTTTCTATCTGTATTATATATATATGCATATGTGTACATATATATATATATCTATATCTATATATATATCTATATATATATATATATATATATATATATATATATATCTGGCAGGGAATGTGACAGGCACACAGCACCACCATATGCTGTAAGACCTGTAAGACTCATGTACTGTTCAGGTGTTGGCATTCCGTGTTGCACTGGCTGTTGTGTTTACAATGTTTGAGGGCTGCCTATGTAGGAGTCACACATTGGGCCACCTATACATTACAGTTTACAGGTGGTCATGTTTGTGTGCCATCCATGTTACTGTGTGTGCAGGTGGAGAGGTTTCAGTCCATAGGGGCCTACACGGTCAGTGTATGTGCTATACGTTCCCTCTTTGCCAAGGCGTAGGCATATTGGGCACGCCTCCATCTGCCTACTGGGGCTGGCACAGTGTGTTCATGGTCTGAATCCCTCTGTGCCTGTACTGGCCTTGGCAATTGCGGTGGGCTATGAGGGCCTTCACCATTTTGTCCCTGCTGCAGCTGCTTCCGCAGTTATATTATGTAGCATGGGACATACTATGACGATGTGGGCACATGTGCCTGGAGGGTACTGTAAGGCACCACCAGATGTATCCAAGCACCGGAACCATGATTTCAGCATCCCGAACACATGCTCTATGATGATTCTGGTTTGTGCGTGTGCCTCATTATGGCGTTCTTGCATGGGTGTGTGTGCATTTCTGATGGGAGTCATCATCCACGGCTCCAGTGCATAGCCAGCATCCCGCATGAGATGGCCATGTGGGATGTCCCCCCTGACAAATACCTGATACAGCTGTGAGGCATGCCAGATATGAGAGTCATGGTAGCTTCCAGGGCTACCAGCACACACATCCATGATAATACCCTGGGCATTGCACATGACCTGGCAGTTGATGGAGTGGAATCCCTTGCAGTTTATGTAGCGCATACCCTGCTCACTGGGTGGTGACTTGATTTGTATGTGCATGCAGTCTATCGCACCCAGTACCTCAGGGTATTGTGCCACACGGTGGAAGTGACGCATATTGCTGGCCAACTCCTCCTGAGTTCTGGGGAAGTATATCTGCTCATTGGCATGTGGTAACATGGCATCCAGGAACTGGTGTAGTACCCTGGATGCTGATGCCTGTGAGATACCCATTATATCTCCATTTGGCCTTTGAAAAGTACCTGTGGCCAGTATTCGCAGGCTTACACATACCTTCGTGTCCACTGGTATGGGTTCCCCTCTGTTGTTTATGGTTCTCAGGCATGGCCAGCACAGCTCCACTATTTGCTGTAAGATGTCCCTGTCCACCCTGTAATGCTCTACTATCTCCAGGTCATGTAGCCCCTGGTAGGTTACCCTTGGTCTGAAAACTCTCCTTCTCCTCCGAGGCTTGCGGTGGTTGTCGGCATCATCCTCCACAACACCGTCAGTCTCTAACACATGCTGATGAATCACAGCTATGGCAGCTCCCAACATGTACATTTTAAAAGTTCCCCGTGTGTTTACACCTATAGTGCAGTGTTTGGGAATACACAGGTGTGTATTGGGTGCTTACACACTTTATACTATTGTGCTGTGAACACCAATGATGTCATAGGGTGTGTATGTACGTTCATAGCTACAGGTTATGTTATGTGTTTTACTGCCGGAACTACTATTGTGGTGCCTTTGGTGTTGAATTACATTTGCCTGCTGTGGATTACCTCTTGACCTTCCCTTTACATTTCTGCGCGTTGCACCTAGCATTTTCTAGCGTGCATCCTGCAGCCTACTTTCATTTGTGCTTTCCTGGACCTGGCGTATCTTGCGTTATGTGTGCTACTGCCAGTCTGCTGTCGGTTTGCTTTGCTCTGCTGTATCAAGTCTCCTATCTTTGCAATCCAATACCTCCCCTCCTTTCTTTGCATTCACATGCCTCCCCTATCCTGTTTTGCAGGTTTCTGCAAACGGACTTGTCAGCTGCCGTCGATTGGCCTTCGTGGGTTGATTGGTGTTGATTGCTCATTAGTACTCCAATTACCCTACTTCCGCATTTCCTTTTCTTCCCCTGACCTTCCTGTTTCTGATATTGTTTGCAGCGCGTGCGTCCGATTACTGGGTTTCGGGCATGTTTTCATCCTCGTACACATGCGCTTTTGGCCACCATGTGTGCTCTCAGCTAAACGATTCCTCCCCACCCCTATCCTGCAGTTTTGCTTAGCAACGGACAGGCCAGATTTGCAATGCTCCAATGTGCTTAGTGCTACAGTGGCACACCCCTCTGCTGATGTCATGTATCTCCTCTGAGCCACTCCTCGGTGTTATACCGCTGCGCCGTATGGTACAACCTTCCTCCGGCGGGACATTTGCGATTCAGTATTATCTGCCTCATTTGCATGGCATTGACTACTAATTCATAGTTACCGTGCCGAACACTATCGCAAGCCCTTAGCAACCCTTGCACCTTGGTTGTGGTGTTCCATGCCTACCATTGTGTGTTATGCTGTAAACCTGATTTCTATTACTTTGTGATTTTATGACATTTTTATATTATTTCTTTATGTTACAGCTTCCGCACATGCCCTGCGGTTCTGCTGTGCGTTACTGTGGACATGACATTAAATGTTGTTATTTACGTGTTGTGCATCTTTTCTTATGCCATTGGCTGTGTATTTCGCCATTGGCATATGTTCACGTTGTGATACCTGGGTCTGGCCCTCTTCCATAGCTCCGATGTTATGTTTGGGAAAATGTAAACCGTGTTTTTTGGTTTACATTTCCTTGGGCTTACGCTACGCCTGCACCACTTCATGAATCGCTATATGCCTTCATTTGCATGGTGCAACACTGCACATGGGGTGATTTGCATACCTACGCCAGGGGCTGCTCAGATCTGGCGTACACCGGTAGTGCACGTGAAATTAGATCGTACTTGAATCGCTCGGCGGCCATATTTGGCGTTATAATGCCTACGCTATGCGTGCGCCTGGCGCAAGCTTCATGAATCCCGGGGTTTGTTTTCTTTTGTACCTGACATAAAAGGGCTATGTCAGTTATTTATTTTATTTATTTTTATTTCCATTTGTTTACCGGGAAAGTCCGACTGGGTCAAAGCAGACCCATTTTCAGCAGAGGCTTCACAGGTGTTGACAAACATAAACATATAACAACTGTTAAACAATTACTAATATTAGCAAGGATTCACTGGTGGACACCACTATATACAGGATACTTATATATCTAGGTAATGTTTAACAGGCATATAATGAGATATGGTGGCTAGGGTTGCACACAGTTTACAGTCATATACATGGTAGTAGTATTTCAGGGTAATTGTTCACAATCATGTAGCAAGGCTTGTGCACTGTTACAGTTTTATATAGATATATATATATATATATATATATATATATGTATATATATACACACACACACACACACACACACACATATATATATATATATATATATATATAGAATTGGTATAACAAGGAAATTATTCACAGGTATATAAAAGCAGTTGGTATTTAGAAATATTACAGGTTAAGCATGTAGATTTAACATTAAAGCATAGTCAAAAGTGTAATATGTACACTAAGGTTTATTTGAGAAATACAGTCAGATGCTGGAGAATATCATGCTGGGTAATGGTCCAGATATGTAAGCAGGTAAGAGGATGATTTTAGATTTAGGATTAGGTTATAAGTAGGAGAGTATAGGAGGGGTAGGTAATAGATGAGGGTGTTTGTAGATATAGAACTGTTACTTTAGTAGTTGTTTGAATTTGGAAGTGCTTTCAGTATTGAGAATGTATTGAGGTATGTTGTTCCAAGTCTTAGCAATTTAATGGGAGAATAGGGAGTCACCATATGTGTTGTTAGATCTACTGACCTTCAGGAGAGTTTTATTGGATGACCTTAGGGACTTACTACTTGAGTAGGGTTGGATGATATTGCTAATAGATGGGCAGTTTTCTGGGTGGAGGATGGTGGAGTGAGTTAGTGCTAACTGATTGTAGGTTAGTTGGTTGGGCAGTTCTAGCCAATTAAGTTAATGAAGTGAGGTACAGTGATGGGTCTTGGTTGGATGGTTAGCTGCAAATCTAGTTATTTTATGGTAGCAGGATTCGAGTTTAGCTAAGTTGGATTTTCTTAGATTGGTAAAAATGGATGAAGCATATAGAAGACTAGATAGTAGGTGGATTCTACTGATGGCATGACATGTGGATTCTGTAAGAAAGGGCTTTATCCTATAAAGGGAACCTAGTTTAAAGTGCACCTTCTTGATAACCAAGTCAAGGTGTTTATCAAATTTAAGGTCCTTGTCTATAATAACACCCAATAGTTTAGTTATTCAGTGTGCTCAATACAGGTGTTGTTGGATGACAAAATGTTGAAGGAGCTAAGGTCAGGAGAATTTCTGCCATTGGAGAAAATCATCAGCTTGGTTTTGGATGGATTGAGTATGAGGTTAGTTGAGGAAACATTCGATGTCCAGGAAGGATTGCTGATTTTTTTTTTTTAGTAGAGAAGGTAGTGTGGGTGCTGAGCAAATTAGTGAGGAATCATCTGCATATTGGACTATGTTAGCATGTTGTGTAGCTGTGTGTAACTTATTTATGTAGATTGTAAACATGAGGGGGCCTAGTTTCAAACCTTGAGGTACCCCTACAGCCTTTCGTAGTAGAGGAAAGAGTTCATCTTGCCATCTAACAGCTTGTTGCCTGTTAGGCAGAGAACCAGAAGATGGTAGAGTGAGAGAGGTTAGAGGAGGTTAGTTTGTGGATGAGTTGTTTATGGGGTACTGTACTGAAGGACATGTATAAGTCGAGGAATATAGCGGATATGACTGATCCAGTGTTTCTATGTTGGTTAACTGTATCTATGACGCTAATCATGGCTGTTGTACAATGTTTGGGGTGGAATTCGTGTTGGGTGTGGGAGAGTAGGTTATTTTTTAGGAGATGGTTGAGTAGCTGGGAGTGAATGCATTTTTCAAGTATTTTTGCTACTGGGGAAAGTAAGGCAATGGGCTTGTAGTTTGTAAAGCCAACTGAGGCGCTTCCTTTATGGGGCAGGATGATGTGGGATACTTTCCATAGTGATGGTACATATTGCTCAGTGATAAATTGATTTAGCAATATAGAGATAGGGTAAGCAATGGGATCAGCAGTGAGTTTGAGGTATTCACTGGGCAGCTGGTCAGGACCAGGGCTAGTGATAGTATAGAGTGTATAAAGTGGTTGTTGAGTTGAGTGGCTATACTGTCAGTAAAGGTACCTGTGCTTGGGGAAGAAGTGGGGATCTGACCAGGTTTAAGAAGTTGGTTTATTGAGCTCCAGAATTTTTGGGGGGTCTTGTGGAACTTAGTTTGGATTGAGGTATAGTACTGTTTTTTATCAGAGTTCAGTTAGTTAGAAGTTAGAAGCTCATCACCTTGCGTTGTGGAAGTAAGAATCTCAGCATCTAATCTTGCCTTGAAATTAAGTTAGCTAGGGAACAGTTATTCTTTAGACCATCAGGAAATACAATGAGATCAGTCAAGTATTATTTTTCTGCATCTGTTTGAATCTGTCCAACTGTTTTATTTTTATTTCTTCTGTGATTGAAACTTTGATGTTTATTATTCTTAAATATTTAGTATTCTCATGTTTTCTATCTTATTATTTATTTTTAATATTTTATACCTTTCATTGTGGCTGGTCTTTTTAGAGAATACCTTTAACATCTTGAAAGTACTTGTGCTTATTTTAGTGACGCCTTGGCCACTCTGAAAAGCCTTTCTGCTTTGGTTGTACTCTACCCTTTATATTAGTATTGTTTTACTCAGTATAATTGGATACCTTGTAAGAACCTTAAAGTAGTTGACTGGTAGCAGTGCAGTTATATTATAGTCTGGGCAGGAGGAGTACAGTTAGTAAATCTGTACCAGTGTGTGTGTGTGTGTGTGTGTGTGTGTGTGTGTGTGTGTGTGTGTGTGTGTGTGTGTGTGTGTGTGAAAATCAAATACCCAGGTGTGGATGTGTCAGCTACTTGGAATTGGGGCACAGTACTCTAAAGTGAGTCTTGTTTGGGATCTGGAGAGACAGAGAGACCAGTCCCAGGTCTGGACCGTGTTCCCTGTGTGCTCTTGAGGGAAGCTGTGCTTGATGCAGATAGCTGCATCTGAAAAATACTGCCTAAATCCATTCCTGTTTTTAGTGACAGTCTCTCACCAATGTCTGTGGAAAGGACTGAGGCTCTTTGATTACTGGCCTGCAGTATATAGGCCGTCGGGTCCCCTTCAGATGGTCGAACTTTTAAAAGTTGACTTTGATATTGCCGAGACCATATGACCGACCTTTTAAAAGCACGACCGATCTGAATGGAGATCTCCATACAGTGTGGAATGGGTAGATTTCCCATTACTGCAATGTAGTACGATCCCGGAGTTAGTATATTTAAGTAGCAGGGGGGTGTGGGTGAAGGGGGGCTTGCCCCCCTGCTAAACAGTGTTAGTCTTTTTTTGGGGTGTATTATGGTTTTTACTTTACATGGTCGATGTTTCAAATGTTCGATGATATGGTCTCAGCCATATGAAAGTCGAACATTTGAGTTGTCAATCATGTAAAGTGGACCCAGGCCATCACATATTGGTGGCAGAGCAGTGGGATTTTAATTGAACTTCAGTAACCTATGTGCAGTTGTCACTGAAGGTGTGTGTACTTTCAACACCCACGAGGTAAATATTTGAGTTTAATTTTCACAGCAGTTTTATTTATTTCTGTTAGTTTAGTTTAGCTAGGGATAGCAGGCAAAAATGTCAACAGAGGATTATGGTAAGTTGACCCAGTTGGCAAAGATTTGCAAAGCCAAAGGACTGGTGCATGCTAACTGGACTAAAGTGGAAATTATTTCAGCTTTAATCACAGCTGCATCATGGACCAATTTCCAGGAGGACAACTTGTCTGGTGATGGAGATATGCAGCCTTCAGAAACAGGATAGTTTACCTTTTCCTCAGATGACTTAAAATTCTGTCTGGAGTTAAAGAGAATTAAACTGGAGGCTGAAGAAAAGGAGAAGCAGTGTCAGCATGAACTGCAACATTTGGAGACCAAAGAGAGACTGTGACATTTAGATGCTGAAGAAAAGGAGAAGCAGTGTCAGCATGAACTGCAACATTTGGAGACCAAAGAGAGACTGTGACATTTAGATGCTGAAGAAAAGGAGAAGCAGTGTCAGCATGAACTGCAACATTTGGAGACCAAAGAGAGACTGCGACATTTAGAGGCTGAAGAAAAGCAGAAGCAGTGTCAGCATGAACTGCAACATTTGGAGACCAAAGAGAGACTGCGACATTTAGAGGCTGAAGAAAAGGAGAAGCAGTGTCAGCATGAACTGCAACATTTGGATACCAAAGAGAGACTGCGACATTTAGAGGCTGAAGAAAAGGAGAAGCAGTGTCAGCATGAACTGCAACATTTGGAGACCAAAGAGAGACTACGACATTTAGAGGCTGAAGAAAAGGAGAAGCATGAACTGGAGGCCAAATGTTTGGAGACTGAAGAGACTGAAGAGAGACTGTGGCATTTGGAGATCAAAGAAAATGAGAGACTGCGGTGACCGGAGGCTGAAAAAAAAAGAGAAGCAGTGACAACACGACAGGGAGATGCTGACCTTACATCAGGATCATGGAGGTAATGGGGAAGGGAATAACTGGACCCCAGAAGAATAAATGTCAGTAAATTTCTTCCACAATTTGCAGAGGGGGATGATTTTGACAGTTTTATTATATATTTAAAAGAGCATGTAAATAGTATAATGCTGACCAAGAGCTCTGGGTACAGTTCCTGACACTCTTGCTCCATGGTAGAGCTGTAACTACTGTTTCTAAATTGTCTGATACTGATTGTTTAAATTATGATAGCATGAAATAATGTCTACTGAACTGTTATAAGTTAACATCTGTAGCTAAAAGAAAAAAAGCTTTGTGAGCATAGACGCAAGGCAGATGAAAGTGTATGTGATTATATTTCTGAGTTAAAAACTTATTTTCATTGATGGGTGAGTGGGATGAGAATCTGGTTGGCAGACCGGGATTGTAACCCCTTACCTGCATTCTATACCCATGCGACTCACCGGTGGTATGTGAGTGTGTTTGCATAGATAACAAGCCAGTAAAAGAAAGTAGCATAATCTTTAAGCAGTCTGCATACCCTGTTTGTACGGGTGACACAGCTGTCCTGAACTACCTCTGATGCACCTCAGCAATGCCACTGCTGCTCCTTGCATTCTTTTTTGCATGTTTTGCTTTACGGATATCTTTGTTTTTTTTTGTTTTTTTTTTACTGTTAGTGTCTTAAACATATGCAGCACATCACTGGGACATCCCTGATGCCCCCCAACCTCCCCACTTAATACTTGCCTGTCTACCCCCTCTCCAGCCTCCTTTTCTTTTTTCTCTTTGGTTAGTTAATAGTCCCTTACCCCAGCATTCAGTGTTCCATAAGTTAAACATTTCTACATCCCAGTTCCTTGCCCAGCAACCTATAAAAGTTCCTAGTCCTTTACCATTATTATTGTTTAACCATGTATTGGTAACTGTAGTCTATTTTCTTACCACCATAGTGATCAGTCTCCTAGTCCACAGCTTAGTCTTTAGATTGTATTTTTTTTCTTTCTCTTGCTACGAACTGAATGCTGGCTCAATATCACTTTATATACTTCTCAAAACACAAAATGCTTCCAGACACAATCTCTAGGAAACCTAACTTCTACCAAATAGTTATGTACAATACAACTACCCACTACCTCAAACACTACCTCTCCAAGCAACACAGTCTATGCCTTTGTGGGGACATCCACACAAACCCAGGTCCCAAAACAACAGCTTCCTCTACCAAAAGCCCAAACCCCAAAAATATTCTTCTCGCAACCATAAACACACATAGAAACTATAACAAACCACAGTACTTCAGTACACCCCAGATATCCTAGTAATTACCAAAACGTGGCTAAAACACCATGTCCAAGACACTGAAATCATACCCCCAAGGCTATAATATACTTAGAAAAGACAGAACTATCAAAAAGGTGGCAGGGTAGCCTTACTGTATCCCAACACAATCATAATCTCAGCTTTCCCTAAAGATATACCAACTTTTAATTATGCTGAAATTCTAACTGGAGCTATACAAATTAACAAAACAAAACAAATATGTATTGTTGGTCTGTATATACACCCCGGACAAAACATCCACACTATGGAAGATATCCTCTCTTGGATATCAAAAAACATCAGTAACAAGACTGTAATTATGGAAAATATTGACATTAACTGGCTGGATCTAGTGATTGACTCCCCTGCTAATAGCATAAACTTCTATGGTTATACCCAGCTCGTCACCATTGCCACCCATGTGGATAACAGCAATACCCTAGGTGCAGCTCTTGACTAGACACTCACTTCTAATACAGAAAAATACTGTACTCCCCACACTACACTCAATATTCTTAGTGACCATCTACCCATATTCACATATAGATCCACACCACAAATTAGTAAAACACACACATGTAAAACTACAAGAAATATTAGACACTTCAACCAGCAAAAGTTTAATGAAATCTGAAAAAAACACACTAACTGGAACCCAATTAAAACACTGCCACTAGAAGATGCCCTTGACTACTTTAACAATATAACACAAAACAGAGATATACCACTGTTAAATCTGGTAAGCATAACTGTCCCAAAGAATAATAAACAAAGCACTCAAAAAACATATGGGATGGTGCGAAGCGAGCTGTAACAAACTCTGAGATGAAACTGTCACAAAGTACAAACGATCCACAAACGTTAAAACTCCACAAATTTATTGTTCCAGAAACAAACTTTGGATAAGCGCTTTCACTACGAATAGCTTCCTCAGATCCTTCTCAAAATGACTGAAGTAGGATCATACATATATAGCAAGTAAGTCAATTAAACAATTAACATCATTACAATTTAAAGGAGAAATGATGTATATAAAAAAGCAAAATTATCCTAAAACACTTTTAAAACTTATTAGATGGAATAATCCATCTAATGAACTTTATAAAACTATACTTATAAAAATGTGTATACATACGGAAGCTATACAAAAATATATATACAACAATTGTGCTCAGTGTGTGCAAAATGTGGATATGCATACCTAAACATCTCATATATGCATGCACTCTTATAGATACAGACTTGTGTTATAGTGTATAAGACATAAGAATCATCTCACATTCCTACGCTGTCTTAGTTTAGGTTTTATGGACGCTATTTCATTAAGCCCAGACCCTTTATTAGCTCTTAAAAGAACTATCCATTCACTTTCATTACTTTCTGTAAGGGTCCTGATATCTCCACCCCTTTTATTTGGAATCACAACTTCAAGAATTCTGAACAAGAAACTGTGCGATTCCCCAAATAAAGTAATATGCTTAGCCAATGCATTGTGGCTCGATCTTTTCCTAATGTGATGTAAATGCTCACGTATCCTGTCTCTAAATGTACGATTGGTCTTACCCTCATAAAAAGACAGGCATGCCTGGCATACTGCTAAATACACCACATTGATGCTCATACAATCAGCATCTGCATTGATTCTAAATATGGATTTAAATCAGGAGGAAAGAATGTGGTGTTGGTATCAATGGAGGAACAAAAATTACAATGGCCACAGGGCTTGGTGTATCCATCTCTCTTGGGGCCCATTTCAGATTTGGTAGAACATAATATTCTCTTCAGATTCTTCTTATTCCTAAATAGAAAACATGGTCTATCACCCACTATCTCTTTCAGGTCACTATCAACCTGCAAGATGTCCCAATGCTTTATAACAATTCCCCTAATCTCGGAATAATCTGAAGAGAAGGGTGTTGTAAATTTAACATAACTATCAGAGCTATTCTCTTTGCTGATCTCATTGGCATTATGGGGTCCAAAGTATGGTGTAGCTACTGATGAACGTAATACATTGGCTTCTTCCAAGTGTGCATTTACTTCATTTATATTATATCCTCTGTCTGTCAACCTTCCCTTCAGGTCATCCATTTCTGACATAAATCCTTCATTAGTGGGATTCAACCTAGATGCTCTGATTGCTTGGCCTTTCATAACATTCTTGAAAACAAAGGGTGGGTGCATGCTCGATCTCAGCAGTAAAGAATTGCTATAACAAGCTTTGCGATATACACCAGTATTTATGAATCCATTGGGCAGTCTCTCAATGAATATATCTACTTTAACAATATATTTCTAAATACCCTTGACAGTCCAGCCCCCATGCACCAAAGAGTAAAAAACAGTCATGCTCCCTGGCTAACACAAAATACCAAACAACTTCTACAACATAGAGATAAAGCATGGAAGGAGTGGCACAACAACAAATCTGATGCTAACCTAATCAAATATAAACAGATACAAAATAAAGCAAAAAAAAAAAAACTAGTGAACTTAGATTAAAAAAATCACTTTTCCAATCAACTGGCAAACCACAACAACAACCCAAAACAATTTTGGAACCACATCTCAAACCTCCTAACCCAGGTTCTAAACAAACTCAATCATCTAAACCTTAGAAAACAAACTCAGAAATAGCCAATCTATTGAACTCTCAGTTTATACACAGCATAAGCAAACTGTTAACAAATACCACCTCCACAACTACCTCAAGCCCCTTCTCTGATACCCCTCCAGCCCTATCTCAAGACTGCTTTACAAACAACAAAACCTTTCACCTTTGCAACAAGCCACTACTACAACCTCCCTTTTCCCTAAACCTGTCCTAACCTCCCTCATTCAAAAACTACTTCAAAAACTAAAACCATGCTTGCTCTCCTCTGACATTCTTCCTCCTGAATACTTAAAACTTGCTGCAGAAGCTATAGCATATCCCATCAATATCCTTATAAATTGCTCCATAGCAGAGTCCACTGTCTCTAAACTCTGGAAAAAAATCTATCCTCACCCCTTTACATAAAGGAGGCAACTCCATTGAACTATCCAATTATCAACCTATATCCATACTCTCTCCACTTTCCAAACTCCTGGAAAAATGTATACATAAGTAACTGCTGCACCACTTCATCCAAAACAAGCTGATTATGCATACACAACATGGTTTTCTCCCATAACACAGCACCACCACTGCCCTAGTCTCCTTCCTGGACACTGTGTCCAAATCCATTGACTCCGGTAATATCACCTCTACCTTACTATTAGACTTATCAAAAGCATTTGACACAGTGTCCCACAACAAACTTCTTCATCAGCTATCCATAATAGGCTGCACCCCACCATCTCTCCAATGGTTTGCAAGCTATCTATCCAATCACCAACAATGTATCAAATGGCAAAATGAATTATCTTGATATCAAACCAACTTAACTGGGGTACCACAAGGATCCATGCTTGGACCCTTACTCTTAAGTTTTTTCAGCAACAACCTCCACACCTCGACTCCCCTCATCTCTATTATCCATTACACAGATGACACTACCATAATTTCCTCCTCTAATAACATACAACATCTGCAGCAACTTACCCAAGCCACCTTCACCTCAATAGAGACATGGCTGAGAGAAGCCCAGCTATGTCTAAACCCTGAAAACATAAAATTCCTGCTCTTCTCAAGAAAACCTGTCTCATCAGACTTTAAAATATTCTCAAAGGATAACACAGAAATTGAAACAGTGCCCACAGCAAAACTACTAGGCATAACCATTGACAACAAACTAAGTTTCAAACACCACATCTGCAATAGCATTAAAAAAACACACATCAAACTAGGAGCAGTCTTCTGGATATCTCCACCAGAAAAACCCTTGCCAACACCTATTTGCTCCCCTCTCTCTTATATACAGCCCCCTATAGACCAATTTGCAAGCTACTCTTAAAAATGAGCTCCAGTCCTGCTACCATAAACTTTCAAAATTTGCCACAGGTTACCCCTACCATTCCCACAGCTGCCTAGCTCTGAAAGAACTAAATTTGCTTGAACTCATATAACACCTAAGCCTAGTACAGTTGTCTTCTGCATATAAAATGATATATACACCTGATAGCTGCCCAGCCCTCAAATCTGTCCCAAAACCTTACATACCTACAAGAGTCCTCCCCTCTGAAAACAAACAACTCCTAACAGTCTATATTCCAAACAAAAGAGATGGATAATGCCTATATTCTCATGCCACCTCCAAGCTTTGGAACTCTCTACCAACAGGTTTTACTACCACTGAGAGCTTTAACAACTTCAAACACACCCTAAAAAACATTTTCCATGTAATCAGACCTGTCCCCTCACAGACCCTAACAGGTGAAATCCATTCACTCCCTAACAGCTTTCCCTTCTATCCCTAAAACATGAATTTCACCCATTAACCACTAACATAATGAAATAAGAGATGTTACATATTTCTACACCCTTTCTTTCCCATCCTACTGTACTTTTTTTCTAAGCATCTGCTTAATTCTAATATTCGGACATATTTCTGCACCCTTACTTTGCCATCCTTCTCTGCAATCCATCTAAGCATCTACCTGCTTCCAATATTCTAACCCTCAACCCAACGCTCTCTCCTTATCTTAATTCTATGTGTGTGTGTGTGTGTGTGTATATATATATATATATATATATATATATATATATATATATATATATATATTTCTACATGTTTATATTAAAAAAAAATTAAAAATGTTGCAATTCAGTATCACCTGTCTAGTACTCATTGTATTATTGCATCTACCTCACTGTACATATTTTGTATTCATTACTGTATCTACCTCCCTGTACTTATATTAGTATTCATTTCTTATTAATGTGTGATATAATATTTGTTGTTAGCTTTTCTCCCTGGTCCTCCACTAAAAGTGGGTTCCTGACCCAGTCAGACTTTTCCAGTAAACAAATGTTAAATAAATAAAATAAATAAATAAGATAAATAGATGAACTGAGGAGAAAAAGGGATTTCAACTTAGCAACCAGGCCATCACTGCACAAGAAGGAGATACTCAGTGCTGGACGTGGATATAAGGGAATCCATGGTGGATAGCCTAAATCACCCCAGCAGAGTCTACCTGTTACAAGAAAAGCCACAAGTTCAGGTAAAAGGCCAGGATCAGAGGTTAGATGTTTTAAATGTAACCAGAGCGGCCATGTAGCATATAAATGTCCACTAAAGCAAGGTGGGGAACAAAGCACAAGAGAGTCAACAGCATGCCAGTAGTAAGTTTTCTGGAGACAACAGGGGTATCAAACTATCACCTGAGTTTTTATCGTATCTTAGTGGATGGAATACAGGTCACTGCTAAGAGAGACACAGCCTCTGACATAACCATTGTGCAGTTTTCAGTGGTTAAAGAGGAGCAGAACTTGCTTTGGCAGTCTACTTCAGTCAGAGCTTTAGGAGGGACCCCATTTCAGATACCTTTGGCCAGAGTTCACCTTGACTGGGAGGGTGGAAAAGGAAGCAAGTAGATAGCTGTGTTTCAGGATATTCCTGCAGATGTCTTGACAGGGAATGATTTTGATAATGCAATACATTGTGTGCATGCAGTTACATGCAGTCAGGCTTTGAGACAGGCATGTAGGTCTGGTAGGCTGGGAATACCCAGACAGACCCCTATAACTGATGCTAGGGCTGGTGATGTGGCTATTTCAGGGAGAGAGCTACCTTGTAACAGTGAACCTGAAAGCGAGACACAGCTGTTGGTAGGTACTGATATTCTTGTGGACAGAGTGACTGCAAGGGCAGAGGTGAGTGGCAAGACCCAGTCTGACAGTGAGGTACCGCTGTTGGAAGATACTAGACTTCCTGTGGAAGGGGAGCTGGGAATGGTAACAAAGGTGGTGTTGAGATGAGCTCAGCTATCGGACCCTACCTTATGAAGCTTGAGGGTGGTAGCTAAGGAGACACCTGATGCTCAAGGAAAAGGGGAGTCTGTATACTGGAACAAATGGTCACTGCATAGAGAGTAGACCCTTGAGGACAGGCCAGAGAGTGAGATAATACAGCAGTTAGTAGTGCCCAGAGCCTACCATCTGGCACTTCTAGCCATAGCTTATGACATTCCTTTTGCAGGTCATATGAGCTATAGCATACCAAGATACATATTATGCAGAACTTTTATTGGCCTGGGATTGCAAGGGATGTAACAGGGCACTACAGAACCTGTGAGCAGTTGCAAAAGGTAGGCAAAGCAGGGGAAAGATCAAAGCTCCATTGATGCCTTTGCCTGTGAATGAGGAGATGTTTCAGAGGGTGTCTATGGATATTGTGGTATCTCTGAATACCCCAAAATCCACAGGGAAAAAGTATATCCTGGTGGTAGTTGATTATGCTACTAGATAACCTGAGGCAGTGGATCGGTCCTCCATTGAGACAGAGAAGGTGGCAAATGCTTTGTTAGAGATTTTCAGCAGGGTAGGTTTCTTGAGAGAAATACTGACTGACAGAGGTGTCAATTTCATGTCAGACGTGCTGGGTTGTCTGTGGAAGAGTTATGGGTGAAGCACCTAAAGACCACCATCTACCACCCCCAGACGAATAGTTTTCTGGAAAGGTTAAACTCTACAATAAAGACCATGCTATAGGCATTTGCAGACCAGTTTAGGAGGGAGTGGGACAAATATTTGCCCCATCTATTGTTGCATACAGAGAGGTTCCCTAGGAATCCACAGGTTTTTCACTCTTTGGGTTGCTGTATGGGCATAGGGTAAGAGGGTCTTTAGATGTGATTTGAGATGAGTGTGAGGGTGAGTGTGAATCCCACAAGGATTCTGATGTGGCATATGTCCTAAACTTCAGAACAAGGCTTAAGGTGCTCATGGGCTTGGCCCAGGAGAACCTGGCAGGAGCCCAACAGCAGAAAAATGTCTGGTATGACAAGAGTGCTTGAGCTGGAAAGTATGCTGTGGGTGAGCAGGTTATGGTGTTCATTTCTGTCAGACACAATAAGCTGCAGGCAGCTTAGAAGGGACCCTTAACAGTGGTGAGGAAGGTCAGTTATGTCAATCACATAGTAAATCTGCTAGGCAGGAGCAAGTTACACAAATTGTACTATGCTACAATAATGAAGCCACAGCATATAAGGAAGGCCCTAGGCAGACTGAAAAGGGAAGGTTGACCATTAAACCCAGTAAGTGTCAGGTGGGCATGGCAGATGTCTCCTACCTGGGGTATAGAACAGA
Source organism: Protopterus annectens (assembly GCF_019279795.1). Classification (NCBI taxonomy): domain Eukaryota; kingdom Metazoa; phylum Chordata; order Ceratodontiformes; family Protopteridae; genus Protopterus; species Protopterus annectens. The sequence goes on from NC_056725.1 coordinate 1,229,872,546, forward strand.
GAATTATAAGATTAGGCCAGAACCTGCTGAAGTGGAAGCTATTCAGGCATGGCCTGCCCCTGTTACCAAAAAGCAGGTGAGGGCATTCTTTTTTTTTTTCAAAACAGGTTTATTGTTTTAACATATAAGAGAAATATCATAACAATTTTATACAAGTAATTAAAAATAGGTATTATTATAATATTCAACAAAACAACTAAAGTATTTACAAAGACATCCACTACAATCAGATCAATTAATTAAACTAAAATACCATGCTATTGAAATTAAAATTTTTTTAACAAATTTTGTAAATTATCCCATACAATAAAATAAGATGTTTTTCTATTTGTTCTAGTCCTAATTGTGTTTAATTCCATATGGCACACTATATTCATAACATTTTTAAATTCATTGAACGAAGGAGGTGTATCTGAAATCCAATTTCTAGTTATTATTTTCCTAGCCACTGCTAGAATAGACCATAACAAGGGAAGCTTAACCTTTTTAACACTTTGAGGTACAGGTGTGTTGAATAATATAAGAGATTTAGAAATAATGAAATTATCTGTAAAAAGAGCCTGCAAAAATTCATTAATTGACTTCCAGTATTCTTTCAATTTTATACAGTCATAAAACATATGAGCCCAGTCAGCATTAATTTCTACATTATATCTCTTACATAGATTATCTTTATTATTTATTTTATTCATCATCAAAGGTGTATAAAAAGATCTATGTAAAAATTTCCATGTATAAAGTCTCCAGACAGTGGAAGACGTAGTTCTATAAGCAGATTCCAATATATATTGTTTATCTTGTTGATTTGGTGGGTCCCCATTAATAGAAGTGAAATAATTCCAGTATGAATCTACACTGTAAAAGTTTCTTGTCTGATAACTTTATGTATGTATGAAAGTTTACCTTTATCAGAAACTTTATGTTGTAAATTTAATATCAAGTAATCAATCAGTGTTGGAATAGATTCTTTAACAGTTATAGACATTAAATCTATTTTATTAATGAGATGTTGTCTAAAGGTCTGAACCTCTAACCAGCAAGTTTCTCTTAGATCAAATTCTTGTTATAAGAAATCTAGATTTTTAACTTTATTATCAGATATCAACTGATACCAGTACTTTAGATCATTATCTATAGCTAAATGAGTTCCTTCAGAAGTAGATGACAAAAGCATACCCTGAGTATACATTATAGGAAATACAATAAAATTCCATTCCCTATACTTAGGGTGCATGAATATAAAGTTACGATAACTAATAATAATATTTAATGGGTAACAAACCATATGTTTAGGTGTAATAGGTGAAGTACAAAATTCCTTTAGTAACCATAACATGGAGTTATTTACAATCATATTTTTATGTGTTAAGGAGATTTTCATGAAGCGTATACTAATTAGCTCCCAATAATCTTTCCATTTTGTGACATATGACTGATCTATTAATAAAGTAATAACTTTTACAATAGAAGAGATAGTATATAAATTAAAGTCTGGAAAAGAAATACCCCCTTGAGACCAGCTATTAGTATGTTTCTTTAATGCAATCCTAGGTCTATTAGGTGCCCATAAGAAATTTAACATTAGTGTGTTCAGTTTCTTGATAATTATTTTTGTAGGTGGAAGTATTATTGATTGTATTAAGTATAAAATCTTGGGGAATATTATCATTTTAATAATTGTAAGTCTCTCCTCCATAGTACAAAACATATTATTCCAGGTATTAAAAATATTTTGTATATTAAGAAAACAGGTGTTATAATTATTATATATAATAGATTTAATATCTTTAGATAGTATTATACCTAAATAAGTTATCTGACCTGAATTGGGTACATATTTAGTAAAATCACTAATGAGAATATTTTTTCGTGTATATATAGGTAGTATTTTAGTTTTTTCTTCATTGAATATTAAACCAGAAATACTTTTAAAATTCATCATGTTATCAAATAGAGACTGTATAGAAGAATTAGATCCTGCTGATGTAATTAGAACATCATCTGTAAAAAGTTGAATTTTGGATGTTGTATTTTCATCTATTTCAAAACCCTCTATGTCAGTACTGTTTCTGATCAAATTAGCCCAAGGCTCCATTACTAAAGTGAATAATAGTGGAGAAAGTGGACATCCTTGTTTTGTACCTTTAAGAATGGGTATTTTTGTGAAACATATGTTCCTACCTTAATATAAGCCAATGTTCCTTTGTATAAATGTTCAATTAGATTTACAAATGCATCCGAGAAGTTTGTGCACTTCATTAAGGTAAACAGATAGTCCCAACTTACTGAATCAAATGCTGAACTTATATCAAGACTAATAAGTGTTAAATCTTTCTTTTTCCTATTTGCAAAATCTATTAATGTTAAAGTTCTTCTTATATTATCAAAAGTATTTCTATTTACAATGAAGCCTGTCTGATCTATATCTATAATGCTGGGAATGATTGTCTTCAATCTATCAGCAAAGATATTCATAAACATTTTATAATCAACATTAAGTAATGAGATGGGCCGATATGAAGAACATCTAGTTGGATCTTTATTAGGATTTAAAATTGGAGAAATAAATGTATATTGCCAAGATGGGGGGGTTATTAACTCAGTTTGGGCCAAAATAAAAACCTTATGTATTAATGAATATGTATTTTTAGAAAGGATTGTATATATCTCTGGTATAATACCATCATTACCTGGTGCTTTGTTTGATTTAAGCTTATTTATTTGTGTAATAACTTCTGTATATGAAATAGTAGTAGAGGAAAGAGTTCATCTTGCCATCTAACAGCTTGTTGCCTGTTAGGCAGAGAACCAGAAGATGGTAGAGTGAGAGAGGTTAGAGGAGGTTAGTTTGTGGATGAGTTGTTTATGGGGTACTGTACTGAAGGACATGTATAAGTCGAGGAATATAGCGGATATGACTGATCCAGTGTTTCTATGTTGGTTAACTGTATCTATGACGCTAATCATGGCTGTTGTACAATGTTTGGGGTGGAATTCGTGTTGGGTGTGGGAGAGTAGGTTAATTTTTAGGAGATGGTTGAGTAGCTGGGAGTGAATGCATTTTTCAAGTATTTTTGCTACTGGGGAAAGTAAGGCAATGGGCTTGTAGTTTGTAAAGCCAACTGAGGCGCTTCCTTTATGGGGCAGGATGATGTGGGATACTTTCCATAGTGATGGTACATATTGCTCAGTGATAAATTGATTTAGCAATATAGAGATAGGGTAAGCAATGGGATCAGCAGTGAGTTTGAGGTATTCACTGGGCAGCTGGTCAGGACCAGGGCTAGTGATAGTATAGAGTGTATAAAGTGGTTGTTGAGTTGAGTGGCTATACTGTCAGTAAAGGTACCTGTGCTTGGGGAAGAAGTGGGGATCTGACCAGGTTTAAGAAGTTGGTTTATTGAGCTCCAGAATTTTTGGGGGGTCTTGTGGAACTTAGTTTGGATTGAGGTATAGTACTGTTTTTTATCAGAGTTCAGTTAGTTAGAAGTTAGAAGCTCATCACCTTGCGTTGTGGAAGTAAGCATCTCAGCATCTAATCTTGCCTTGAAATTAAGTTAGCTAGGGAACAGTTATTCTTTAGACCATCAGGAAATACAATGAGATCAGTCAAGTATTATTTTTCTGCATCTGTTTGAATCTGTCCAACTGTTTTATTTTTATTTCTTCTGTGATTGAAACTTTGATGTTTATTATTCTTAAATATTTAGTATTCTCATGTTTTCTATCTTATTATTTATTTTTAATATTTTATACCTTTCATTGTGGCTGGTCTTTTTTAGAGAATACCTTTAACATCTTGAAAGTACTTGTGCTTATTTTAGTGACGCCTTGGCCACTCTGAAAAGCCTTTCTGCTTTGGTTGTACTCTACCCTTTATATTAGTATTGTTTTACTCAGTATAATTGGATACCTTGTAAGAACCTTAAAGTAGTTGACTGGTAGCAGTGCAGTTATATTATAGTCTGGGCAGGAGGAGTACAGTTAGTAAATCTGTACCAGTGTGTGTGTGTGTGTGTGTGTGTGTGTGTGTGTGTGTGTGTGTGTGTGTGTGTGTGAAAATCAAATACCCAGGTGTGGATGTGTCAGCTACTTGGAATTGGGGCACAGTACTCTAAAGTGAGTCTTGTTTGGGATCTGGAGAGACAGAGAGACCAGTCCCAGGTCTGGACCGTGTTCCCTGTGTGCTCTTGAGGGAAGCTGTGCTTGATGCAGATAGCTGCATCTGAAAAATACTGCCTAAATCCATTCCTGTTTTTAGTGACAGTCTCTCACCAATGTCTGTGGAAAGGACTGAGGCTCTTTGATTACTGGCCTGCAGTATATAGGCCGTCGGGTCCCCTTCAGATGGTCGAACTTTTAAAAGTTGACTTTGATATTGCCGAGACCATATGACCGACCTTTTAAAAGCACGACCGATCTGAATGGAGATCTCCATACAGTGTGGAATGGGTAGATTTCCCATTACTGCAATGTAGTACGATCCCGGAGTTAGTATATTTAAGTAGCAGGGGGGTGTGGGTGAAGGGGGGCTTGCCCCCCTGCTAAACAGTGTTAGTCTTTTTTTGGGGTGTATTATGGTTTTTACTTTACATGGTCGATGTTTCAAATGTTCGATGATATGGTCTCAGCCATATGAAAGTCGAACATTTGAGTTGTCAATCATGTAAAGTGGACCCAGGCCATCACATATTGGTGGCAGAGCAGTGGGATTTTAATTGAACTTCAGTAACCTATGTGCAGTTGTCACTGAAGGTGTGTGTACTTTCAACACCCACGAGGTAAATATTTGAGTTTAATTTTCACAGCAGTTTTATTTATTTCTGTTAGTTTAGTTTAGCTAGGGATAGCAGGCAAAATGTCAACAGAGGATTATGGTAAGTTGACCCAGTTGGCAAAGATTTGCAAAGCCAAAGGACTGGTGCATGCTAACTGGACTAAAGTGGAAATTATTTCAGCTTTAATCACAGCTGCATCATGGACCAATTTCCAGGAGGACAACTTGTCTGGTGATGGAGATATGCAGCCTTCAGAAACAGGATAGTTTACCTTTTCCTCAGATGACTTAAAATTCTGTCTGGAGTTAAAGAGAATTAAACTGGAGGCTGAAGAAAAGGAGAAGCAGTGTCAGCATGAACTGCAACATTTGGAGACCAAAGAGAGACTGTGACATTTAGATGCTGAAGAAAAGGAGAAGCAGTGTCAGCATGAACTGCAACATTTGGAGACCAAAGAGAGACTGTGACATTTAGATGCTGAAGAAAAGGAGAAGCATTGTCAGCATGAACTGCAACATTTGGAGACCAAAGAGAGACTGCGACATTTAGAGGCTGAAGAAAAGCAGAAGCAGTGTCAGCATGAACTGCAACATTTGGATACCAAAGAGAGACTGCGACATTTAGAGGCTGAAGAAAAGGAGAAGCAGTGTCAGCATGAACTGCAACATTTGGAGACCAAAGAGAGACTACGACATTTAGAGGCTGAAGAAAAGGAGAAGCATGAACTGGAGGCCAAATGTTTGGAGACTGAAGAGACTGAAGAGAGACTGTGGCATTTGGAGATCAAAGAAAATGAGAGACTGCGGTGACCGGAGGCTGAAAAAAAAAGAGAAGCAGTGACAACACGACAGGGAGATGCTGACCTTACATCAGGATCATGGAGGTAATGGGGAAGGGAATAACTGGACCCCAGAAGAATAAATGTCAGTAAATTTCTTCCACAATTTGCAGAGGGGGATGATTTTGACAGTTTTATTATATATTTAAAAGAGCATGTAAATAGTATAATGCTGACCAAGAGCTCTGGGTACAGTTCCTGACACTCTTGCTCCATGGTAGAGCTGTAACTACTGTTTCTAAATTGTCTGATACTGATTGTTTAAATTATGATAGCATGAAATAATGTCTACTGAACTGTTATAAGTTAACATCTGTAGCTAAAAGAAAAAAAGCTTTGTGAGCATAGACGCAAGGCAGATGAAAGTGTATGTGATTATATTTCTGAGTTAAAAACTTATTTTCATTGATGGGTGAGTGGGATGAGAATCTGGTTGGCAGACCGGGATTGTAACCCCTTACCTGCATTCTATACCCATGCGACTCACCGGTGGTATGTGAGTGTGTTTGCATAGATAACAAGCCAGTAAAAGAAAGTAGCATAATCTTTAAGCAGTCTGCATACCCTGTTTGTACGGGTGACACAGCTGTCCTGAACTACCTCTGATGCACCTCAGCAATGCCACTGCTGCTCCTTGCATTCTTTTTTGTATGTTTTGCTTTACGGATATCTTTGTTTTTTTTTTTTTTTACTGTTAGTGTCTTAAACATATGCAGCACATCACTGGGACATCCCTGATGCCCCCCAACCTCCCCACTTAATACTTGCCTGTCTACCCCCTCTCCAGCCTCCTTTTCTTTTTTCTCTTTGGTTAGTTAATAGTCCCTTACCCCAGCATTCAGTGTTCCATAAGTTAAACATTTCTACATCCCAGTTCCTTGCCCAGCAACCTATAAAAGTTCCTAGTCCTTTACCATTATTATTGTTTAACCATGTATTGGTAACTGTAGTCTATTTTCTTACCACCATAGTGATCAGTCTCCTAGTCCACAGCTTAGTCTTTAGATTGTATTTTTTTTCTTTCTCTTGCTACGAACTGAATGCTGGCTCAATATCACTTTATATACTTCTCAAAACACAAAATGCTTCCAGACACAATCTCTAGGAAACCTAACTTCTACCAAATCGTTATGTACAATACAACTACCCACTACCTCAAACACTACCTCTCCAAGCAACACAGTCTATGCCTTTGTGGGGACATCCACACAAACCCAGGTCCCAAAACAACAGCTTCCTCTACCAAAAGCCCAAACCCCAAAAATATTCTTCTCGCAACCATAAACACACATAGAAACTATAACAAACCACAGTACTTCAGTACACCCCAGATATCCTAGTAATTACCAAAACGTGGCTAAAACACCATGTCCAAGACACTGAAATCATACCCCCAAGGCTATAATATACTTAGAAAAGACAGAACTATCAAAAAGGTGGCAGGGTAGCCTTACTGTATCCCAACACAATCATAATCTCAGCTTTCCCTAAAGATATACCAACTTTTAATTATGCTGAAATTCTAACTGGAGCTATACAAATTAACAAAACAAAACAAATATGTATTGTTGGTCTGTATATACACCCCGGACAAAACATCCACACTATGGAAGATATCCTCTCTTGGATATCAAAAAACATCAGTAACAAAACTGTAATTATGGAAAATATTGACATTAACTGGCTGGATCTAGTGATTGACTCCCCTGCTAATAGCATAAACTTCTATGGTTATACCCAGCTCGTCACCATTGCCACCCATGTGGATAACAGCAATACCCTAGGTGCAGCTCTTGACTAGACACTCACTTCTAATACAGAAAAATACTGTACTCCCCACACTACACTCAATATTCTTAGTGACCATCTACCCATATTCACATATAGATCCACACCACAAATTAGTAAAACACACACATGTAAAACTACAAGAAATATTAGACACTTCAACCAGCAAAAGTTTAATGAAATCTGAAAAAAACACACTAACTGGAACCCAATTAAAACACTGCCACTAGAAGATGCCCTTGACTACTTTAACAATATAACACAAAACAGAGATATACCACTGTTAAATCTGGTAAACGCAACTGTCCCAAAGAATAATAAACAAAGCACTCAAAAAACATATGGGATGGTGCGAAGCGAGCTGTAACAAACTCTGAGATGAAACTGTCACAAAGTACAAACGATCCACAAACGTTAAAACTCCACAAATTTATTGTTCCAGAAACAAACTTTGGATAAGCGCTTTCACTACGAATAGCTTCCTCAGATCCTTCTCAAAATGACTGAAGTAGGATCATACATATATAGCAAGTAAGTCAATTAAACAATTAACATCATTACAATTTAAAGGAGAAATGATGTATATAAAAAAGCAAAATTATCCTAAAACACTTTTTAAAAACTTATTAGATGGAATAATCCATCTAATGAACTTTATAAAAACTATACTTATAAAAATGTGTATACATACGGAAGCTATACAAAAATATATATACAACAATTGTGCTCAGTGTGTGCAAAATGTGGATATGCATACCTAAACATCTCATATATGCATGCACTCTTACAGATACAGACTTGTGTTATAGTGTATAAGACATAAGAATCATCTCACATTCCTACGCTGTCTTAGTTTAGGTTTTATGGACGCTATTTCATTAAGCCCAGACCCTTTATCAGCTCTTAAAAGAACTATCCATTCACTTTCATTACTTTCTGTAAGGGTCCTGATATCTCCACCCCTTTTATTTGGAATCACAACTTCAAGAATTCTGAACAAGAAACTGTGCGATTCCCCAAATAAAGTAATATGCTTAGCCAATGCATTGTGGCTCGATCTTTTCCTAATGTGATGTAAATGCTCACGTATCCTGTCTCTAAATGTACGATTGGTCTTACCCACATAAAAAGACAGGCATGCCTGGCATACTGCTAAATACACCACATTGATGCTCATACAATCAGCATCTGCATTGATTCTAAATATGGATTTAAATCAGGAGGAAAGAATGTGGTGTTGGTATCAATGGAGGAACAAAAATTACAATGGCCACAGGGCTTGGTGTATCCATCTCTCTTGGGGCCCATTTCAGATTTGGTAGAACATAATATTCTCTTCAGATTCTTCTTATTCCTAAATAGAAAACATGGTCTATCACCCACTATCTCTTTCAGGTCACTATCAACCTGCAAGATGTCCCAATGCTTTATAACAATTCCCCTAATCTCGGAATAATCTGAAGAGAAGGGTGTTGTAAATTTAACATAACTATCAGAGCTATTCTCTTTGCTGATCTCATTGGCATTATGGGGTCCAAAGTATGGTGTAGCTACTGATGAACGTAATACATTGGCTTCTTCCAAGTGTGCATTTACTTCATTTATATTATATCCTCTGTCTGTCAACCTTCCCTTCAGGTCATCCATTTCTGACATAAATCCTTCATTAGTGGGATTCAACCTAGATGCTCTGATTGCTTGGCCTTTCATAACATTCTTGAAAACAAAGGGTGGGTGCATGCTCGATCTCAGCAGTAAAGAATTGCTATAACAAGCTTTGCGATATACACCAGTTTTTATGAATCCATTGGGCAGTCTCTCAATGAATATATCTACTTTAACAATATATTTCTAAATACCCTTGACAGTCCAGCCCCCCCCCCCCATGCACCAAAAGAGTAAAAAACAGTCATGCTCCCTGGCTAACACAAAATACCAAACAACTTCTACAACATAGAGATAAAGCATGGAAGGAGTGGCACAACAACAAATCTGATGCTAACCTAATCAAATATAAACAGATACAAAATAAAGCAAAAAAAAAAAAACTAGTGAACTTAGATTAAAAAAATCACTTTTCCAATCAACTGGCAAACCACAACAACAACCCAAAACAATTTTGGAACCACATCTCAAACCTCCTAACCCAGGTTCTAAACAAACTCAATCATCTAAACCTTAGAAAACAAACTCAGAAATAGCCAATCTGTTGAACTCTCAGTTTATACACAGCATAAGCAAACTGTTAACAAATACCACCTCCACAACTACCTCAAGCCCCTTCTCTGATACCCCTCCAGCCCTATCTCAAGACTGCTTTACAAACAACAAAACCTTTCACCTTTGCAACAAGCCACTACTACAACCTCCCTTTTCCCTAAACCTGTCCTAACCTCCCTCATTCAAAAACTACTTCAAAAACTAAAACCATGCTTGCTCTCCTCTGACATTCTTCCTCCTGAATACTTAAAACTTGCTGCAGAAGCTATAGCATATCCCATCAATATCCTTATAAATTGCTCCATAGCAGAGTCCACTGTCTCTAAACTCTGGAAAAAAATCTATCCTCACCCCTTTACATAAAGGAGGCAACTCCATTGAACTATCCAATTATCAACCTATATCCATACTTTCTCCACTTTCCAAACTCCTGGAAAAATGTATACATAAGTAACTGCTGCACCACTTCATCCAAAGCAAGCTGATTATGCATACACAACATGGTTTTCGCCCATAACACAGCACCACCACTGCCCTAGTCTCCTTCCTGGACACTGTGTCCAAATCCATTGACTCCGGTAATATCACCTCTACCTTACTATTAGACTTATCAAAAGCATTTGACACAGTGTCCCACAACAAACTTCTTCACCAGCTATCCATTATAGGCTGCACCCCACCATCACTCCAATGGTTTGCAAGCTATCTATCCAATCACCAACAATGTATCAAATGGCAAAATGAATTATCTTGATATCAAACCAACTTAACTGGGGTACCACAAGGATCCATGCTTGGACCCTTACTCTTAAGTTTTTTCAGCAACAACCTCCACACCTCGACTCCCCTCATCTCTATTATCCATTACACAGATGACACTACCATAATTTCCTCCTCTAATAACATACAACATCTGCAGCAACTTACCCAAGCCACCTTCACCTCAATAGAGACATGGCTGAGAGAAGCCCAGCTATGTCTAAACCCTGAAAACATAAAATTCCTGCTCTTCTCAAGAAAACCTGTCTCATCAGACTTTAAAATATTCTCAAAGGATAACACAGAAATTGAAACAGTGCCCACAGCAAAACTACTAGGCATAACCATTGACAACAAACTAAGTTTCAAACACCACATCTGCAATAGCATTAAAAAAACACACATCAAACTAGGAGCAGTCTATAGACAAAAAAAACTTTTCTGGATAACTCCACCAGAAAAACCCTTGCCAACACCTATTTGCTCCCCTCTCTCTTATATACAGCCCCCCCTATAGACCAATTTGCAAGCTACTCTTAAAAATGACCTCCAGTCCTGCTACCATAAACTTTCAAAATTTGCCACAGGTTACCCCTACCATTCCCACAGCTGCCTAGCTCTGAAAGAACTAAATTTGCTTGAACTCATATAACACCTAAGCCTAGTACAGTTGTCTTCTGCATATAAAATGATATATACACCTGATAGCTGCCCAGCCCTCAAATCTGTCCCAAAACCTTACATACCTACAAGAGTCCTCCCCTCTGAAAACAAACAACTCCTAACAGTCTATATTCCAAACAAAAGAGATGGATAATGCCTATATTCTCATGCCACCTCCAAGCTTTGGAACTCTCTACCAACAGGTTTTACTACCACTGAGAGCTTTAACAACTTCAAACACACCCTAAAAAACATTTTCCATGTAATCAGACCTGTCCCCTCACAGACCCTAACAGGTGAAATCCATTCACTCCTTAACAGCTTTCCCTTCTATCCCTAAAACATGAATTTCACCCATTAACCACTAACATAATGAAATAAGAGATGTTACATATTTCTACACCCTTTCTTTCCCATCCTACTGTACTTTTTTTCTAAGCATCTGCTTAATTCTAATATTCGGACATATTTCTGCACCCTTACTTTGCCACCCTTCTCTGCAATCCATCTAAGCATCTACCTGCTTCCAATATTCTAACCCTCAACCCAACGCTCTCTCCTTATCTTAATTCTATGTGTGTGTGTGTGTGTGTGTGTGTGTGTGTGTATATATATATATATATATATATATATATATATATATATATATATATATAAATATATATATAAATTTATACATGTTTATATTAAAAAAAAATTAAAAATGTTGCAATTCAGTATCACCTGTCTAGTACTCATTGTATTATTGCATCTACCTCACTGTACATATTTTGTATTCATTACTGTATCTACCTCCCTGTACTTATATTAGTATTCATTTCTTATTAATGTGTGATATAATATTTGTTGTTAGCTTTTCTCCCTGGTCCTCCACTAAAAGTGGGTTCCTGACCCAGTCAGACTTTTCCAGTAAACAAATGTTAAATAAATAAAATAAATAAATAAATAAGATAAATAGATGAACTGAGGAGAAAAAGGGATTTCAACTTAGCAACCAGGCCATCACTGCACAAGAAGGAGATACTCAGTGCTGGACGTGGATATAAGGGAATCCATGGTGGATAGCCTAAATCACCCCAGCAGAGTCTACCTGTTACAAGAAAAGCCACGAGTTCAGGTAAAAGGCCAGGTTCAGAGGTTAGATGTTTTAAATGTAACCAGAGTGGCCATGTAGCATATAAATGTCCACTAAAGCAAGGTGGGGAACAAAGCACAAGAGAGTCAACAGCATGCCAGTAGTAAGTTTTCTAGAGACAACAGGGGTATCAAACTATCACCTGAGTTTTTATCCTATCTTAGTGGATGGAATACAGGTCACTGCTAAGAGAGACACAGCCTCTGACATAACCATTGTGCAGTTTGCAGTGGTTAAAGAGGAGCAGAACTTGCTTTGGCAGTCTACTTCAGTCAGAGCTTTAGGAGGGACCCCATTTCAGATACCTTTGGCCAGAGTTCACCTTGACTGGGAGGGTGGAAAAGGAAGCAAGTAGATAGCTGTGTTTCAGGATATTCCTGCAGATGTCTTGACAGGGAATGATTTTGATAATGCAATACGTTGTGTGCATGCAGTTACATGCAGTCAGGCTTTGAGACAGGCATGTAGGTCTGGTAGGCTGGGAAGACCCAGACAGACCCCTATAACTGATGCTAGGGCTGGTGATGTGGCTATTTCAAAGAGTGAGCTACCTTGTAACAGTGAACCTGAAAGTGAGACACAGCTGTTGGTAGGTACTGATATTCTTGTGGACAGAGTGACTGCAAGGGCAGAGGTGAGTGGCAAGACCCAGTCTGACAGTGAGGTACCGCTGTTGGAAGATACTAGACTTCCTGTGGAAGGGGAGCTGGGAATGGTAACAAAGGTGGTGTTGAGATGAGCTCAGCTATCGGACCCTACCTTATGAAGCTTGAGGGTGGTAGCTAAGGAGACACCTGATGCTCAAGGAAAAGGGGAGTCTGTATACTGGAACAAATGGTCACTGCATAGAGAGTAGACCCTTGAGGACAGGCCAGAGAGTAAGATAATACAGCAGTTAGTAGTGCCCAGAGCCTACCATCTGGCACTTCTAGCCATAGCTTATGACATTCCTTTTGCAGGTCATATGAGCTATAGCATACCAAGATACATATTATGCAGAACTTTTATTGGCCTGGGATTGCAAGGGATGTAACAGGGCACTACAGAACCTGTGAGCAGTTGCAAAAGGTAGGCAAAGCAGGGGAAAGATCAAAGCTCCATTGATGCCTTTGCCTGTGAATGAGGAGATGTTTCAGAGGGTGTCTATGGATATTGTGGGATCTCTGAATACCCCAAAATTCACAGGGAAAAAGTATATCCTGGTGGTAGTTGATTATGCTACTAGATAACCTGAGGCAGTGGATCGGTCCTCCATTGAGACAGAGAAGGTGGCAAATGCTTTGTTAGAGATTTTCAGCAGGGTAGGTTTCTTGAGAGAAATACTGACTGACAGAGGTGTCAATTTCATGTCAGACCTGCTGGGTTGTCTGTGGAAGAGTTATGGGTGAAGCACCTAAAGACCACCATCTACCACCCCCAGATGAATAGTTTTCTGGAAAGGTTAAACTCTACAATAAAGACCATGCTGTAGGCATTTGCAGACCAGTTTAGGAGGGAGTGGGACAAATATTTGCCCCATCTATTGTTGCATACAGAGAGGTTCCCTAGGAATCCACAGGTTTTTCATTCTTTGGGTTGCTGTATGGGCATAGGGTAAGAGGGTCTTTAGATGTGATTTGAGATGAGTGTGAGGGTGAGTGTGAATCCCACAAGGAGCCTGATGTGGCATATGTCCTAAACTTCAGAACAAGGCTTAAGGTGCTCATGGGCTTGGCCCAGGAGAACCTGGCAGGAGCCCAACAGCAGAAAAATGTCTGGTATGACAGGAGTGCTTGAGCTGGAAAGTATGCTGTGGGTGAGCAGGTTATGGTGTTCATTTCTGTCAGACACAATAAGCTGCAGGCAGCTTAGAAGGGACCCTTAACAGTGGTAAGGAAGGTCAGTTATGTCAATCACATAGTAAATCTGCTAGGCAGGAGCAAGTTACACAAATTGTACTATGCTACAATAATGAAGCCACAGCATATAAGGAAGGCCCTAGGCAGACTGAAAAGGGAAGGTTGACCATTAAACCCAGTAAGTGTCAGGTGGGCATGGCAGATGTCTCCTACCTGGGGTATAGAACAGAGAATTATAAGATTAGGCCAGAACCTGCCGAAGTGGAAGCTATTCAGGCATGGCCTGTCCCTGTTACCAAAAAGCAGGTGAGGGCATTCTTTTTTTTTTTTCAAAACAGGTTTATTGTTTTAACATGTAAGAGAAATATCATAACAATTTTATACAAGTAATTAAAAATAGGTATTATTATAATATTCAACAAAACAACTAAAGTATTTACAAAGACATCCACTACAATCAGATCAATTAATTAAACTAAAATACCATGCTATTGAAATTAAAATTTTTTTAACAAATTTTGTAAATTATCCCATACAATAAAATAAGATGTTTTTCTATTTGTTCTAGTCCTAATTGTGTTTAATTCCATATGGCACACTATATTCATAACATTTTTAAATTCATTGAACGAAGGAGGTGTATCTGAAATCCAATTTCTAGTTATTATTTTGAATAGACCATAACAAGGGAAGCTTAACCTTTTTAACACTTTGAGGTACAGGTGTGTTGAATAATATAAGAGATTTAGAAATAATGAAATTATCTGTAAAAAGAGCCTGCAAAAATTCATTAATTGACTTCCAGTATTCTTTCAATTTTATACAGTCATAAAACATATGAGCCCAGTCAGCATTAATTTCTACATTACATCTCTTACATAGATTATCTTTATTATTTATTTTATTCATCATCAAAAATGTATATAAAGATCTATGTAAAAATTTCCATGTATAAAGTCTCCAGACAATGGAAGACGTAGTTCTATAAGCAGATTCCAATATATATTGTTTATCTTGTTGATTTGGTGGGTCCCCATTAATAGAAGTGAAATAATTCCAGTATGAATCTACACTGTAAAAAGTTTCTTGTCTGATAACTTCATGTATGTATGAAAGTTTACCTTTATCAGAAACTTTATGTTGTAAATTTAATATCAAGTAATCAATCAGTGTTGGAATAGATTCTTTAACAGTTATAGACATTAAATCTATTTTATTAATGAGATGTTGTCTAAAGGTCTGAACCTCTAACCAGCAAGTTTCTCTTAGATCAAATTCTTGTTTTAAGAAATCTAGATTTTTAACTTTATTATCAGATATCAACTGATACCAGTACTTTAGATCATTAGTCCACGAACAAAAAGGCTGCCAAATAATCCAATTCTTTATTCACGAAACACTCAAAGAGTAATAAAATCAAGCGCTTTCGCCTGACCAATGTCAGGCTTTATCAAGAAAGCGCTTGATTTTATTACTCTTTGAGTGTTTCGTGAATAAAGAATTGGATTATTTGGCAGCCTTTTTGTTCGTGGACTATTGATTCTTGGTTTCCTGTTCACATTTTGCTTTACTTTAGATCATTATCTATAGCTAAATGAGTTCCTTCAGAAGTAGATGACAAAAGCATACCCTGAGTATACATTATAGGAAATACAATAAAATTCCATTCCCTATACTTAGGGTGCATGAATATAAAGTTACGATAACTAATAATAATATTTAATGGGTAACAAACCATATGTTTAGGTGTAATAGGTGAAGTACAAAATTCCTTTAGTAACCATAACATGGAGTTATTTACAATCATATTTTTATGTGTTAAGGAGATTTTCATGAAGTGTATACTAATTAGCTCCCAATAATCTTTCCATTTTGTGACATATGACTGATCTATTAATAAAGTAATAACTTTTACAATAGAAGAG
>NC_056725.1:1229893489-1229948489 GCF_019279795.1 Protopterus annectens
CAAAACTCAACATTTTTGTCCCAACTCAACTCCTATGCAAATCTTATTATTTACTGTGTCTATATGATCAAAAGCATTTCTATATATTAATAAAGAAAAGAAAAGAGAGTAGAAAGTAAAAGGGTGTAAGGCAGAAATAAAAAAAAAATGTAAGAGAAAGCTATAAGAAGTATATACAATAGAATGTTACTTACTGTTTATATTAATAGAGTTAAAAATAAAACATATTATTTACTATTATTTAGTTCTAATTATTATTAGTTAAAGCATGACAGATTATTTACAAACAAGCATAAGCAGTATAATCAAGAAAGTATAATTAGGAATAGCATTTGAAGAACATATAAACTTTTAAAGGGAAAAAATGTATCAAATTACTGACCTTATTTTTCCTCTTCAGAAAGAGAAACAAGTTAAATCACAGCTTGCCATTAAATCTCCAGATATTTTGACTAGTTATGAAACAAAACATTTCTTTGCACACAGAGAATAACTTTGATTAAATCTTTTTCAAAATATTTGTTGCTTCTTGGAAATGCAGGAACTATATTTAAAACGATTAATAATAAAATAAAATGATGAGAGAGAAAAAAAAAATCGTACAAATCATTTGTTTTTAGTCTCTTCTTCTTCTCTGAAGTCTTCCACGAAGTTTCAGTTGCCAGTCTCTTTAACGAAGGACTAGCCCATTCCATTTCTTCTATTTTTTCCAAAATCTTATTTTTTTTGATAAACAGTAAAGCAGAGTCTAAGTCATCGAAAATTTTAGGACCATCAGGAAGGAAGATTTTAAGCTTGGCAGGAAACAGAAGGTATGTTTTAAACTGTGCTTTTTAAGCTCCCTTATTAGTGGCAGAAAAACTTTTCTTTTAGCTAATACCATGGAAGAATAGTCATTGTCAAAATGCACAGTTGTTTCATTAATCTTAACAGGAGCTTTAGCCCAAGCAGATTTAAGAACCATCTCTTTATCAAAAGATGATAGAAATCTAACTATAACTGATCTAGGATAGTTTTTGTTAGAGTTAGTATTAGCTATAGATCTATGTGCTCTTTCGATACCAAAAGAGAATGCTTCTGGTAAATTTAAAGTTTTAGGGAGCCATGTTGTTAAAAAAGAAGTAATATTGTTACCTTCAATATTTTCTGGCAGTCCAAAAATCCTAATGTTATTGCGCCTAGATCTATTTTCCAGGTCATCCAGCTTTGTTTGTAAATGTGTATTTTGTTTCAGCAGAAACTCAATGTTGATTTCCTCTTCTTGTATTCTATTTTCCATGTCATTCACAGCTTCTTCTATGCCTGTCATCTGGATCTTCTGTTGTTGCAGGTCCATATGTAACAAGTTTATTTGTTTTGTTGTTTTTTCTATGAAAGTGTCTATTTTAGTATCCATTTTATCCATCTTGGCAGTAAGTTGCTGGACTATAATTATCAGAGACTGAAGTTCTTTCTTGATGCTGGAGTCTTGAGAATTTGTCTTACTGGAACTCATTTCAGACTGATAAACTGACAGGAAAATTTCCAAAGTAATTTCTGACAGGAATATTATTAAGATTTCCTTTCTTTTTTAGATATAGTTCAAGAACTATATAAAACAAACATATGTAGAAAGAAAATTACTTCAAAAATTAATTTTTTAAGTAATTAATTCCTGTCAATGTAATGAAATTGGTGGAGCTGAAGAAATCTGCTGCTATCCTGTGTTCATCCTTAGCCACGCCCCCAGGCGAGGGCATTCTTGAGGGCAGCAGGGCACTATAGAAAGTTAATTCCTAATTATAGTACAATAGGTGCTCCCCTCACAGACCTGACAAGGAAAAACAGCCCAGATAAAGTAGTGTGGACCCCAGCCTGGGAGCAGGCATTCCAAACGCTTAATGGGACTTTGGGAGGACCCCCTGTGTTTGTCAGTGCAGATTACAGCAATGCCAGTACAGATGGACTCTCAAGGCAGGGTAAAGGTTAACGTTTTCCCAGACATGCCCATTTCTCTCAAGCAACATTTCTCCAGGTTCACTTGAAAAACTAGCTCAAGTCTTCAAAGGGGGAGAGATGTGACAATGTAAGGTGTTATCATCTATATGGGGAAGAGTGGGACAGTGCATGTGTAATATGTGCTGGC
This sequence comes from Protopterus annectens, assembly GCF_019279795.1. Taxonomy (NCBI): domain Eukaryota; kingdom Metazoa; phylum Chordata; order Ceratodontiformes; family Protopteridae; genus Protopterus; species Protopterus annectens. The sequence goes on from NC_056725.1 coordinate 1,229,895,615, forward strand.
ATGGTTGGCTGGAGTTTTGTAGATTATTTTGTGTCATTTAATTATCACACAGATTGCACAGATGCTTGTATTAAAAATGTATCAGCAGTGTTATTATAACTGATTAAATGTATATGTTTAAATTCTGAAAGGGTAGAGTAGAAGTTTTTGAAATTGTTCTATAATTTTCAAATACTGCAACAAATATTAACAAAGCTCTGAGTGCATATTGTACCAGCGTCAGGTAATTAAATGTGATGTTATTCTATAACCAGCACTGAGATGATGGAACTCTCACAGCAGTTTGTTTTGTTTTGTTTTCTTTGAAACTTGATATAAAATATCTATGTCAGTTATCACAGTTCAGTTGATTTCAGTTAGTTAAAAGTTAGAAGCTCATCACCTTGCCTTGGGAAGTAAGCATATCAGCATCTAATCTTGCCTTGCTGTATTAATTCAGTTAGCTAGGGAACATGTATTCTTTAGACAGTCAGGAAAAACAGTGAGATTAGTTAAGTATTGTTTTTCTGCACCTGTTTGAATCTGTCCAACTGTGTTGTTTTTATTTCTCCTATGACTGAAACTCTGGTGTTTATTGTACTTAGATATTTAGTATTCTCATGTTTTCTTTCTTATTATTTATTATTTATTATTAAATATTTGTATACCTTTCATTGTGTCTGGTCTTTTAGAGAATACTTTTAACATCTTGAGAGTACTTATGCTTATTTTAGTGACACCATGGCCACTCTGAAAAGACTTGCTACTTTTTTTACACTCTAGCATTTGTGTTAGTATTGTTTTTCTCAGTATAACTGGATACCTTTACAAGAGCCTTAGAGTAGTTGACTGGTGGCAGCGTGTGGTTACCTTATAGTCTGGGCAGAAGGGGTACAGCTAATAAATCTACATCAGCCTTTCCCAGGAGTGTGTGTATGTGTGTGTAAATCAAATACCCAGGTGTAGATATGTCAGCTACTTGGAACTAGGACACAGTGCTCCAAAGTGAGCCTTGTTTGGGATCTGAAGAGACAGAGAGACCCGTCCCAGGTCTGGAGATTGTTCTTTGTATGCTCTTGGGGAAATTTGTGCTTGATACACAGAGTTACATTTGAAAACTACTGTGTAAATCTATTCCAGTTTTAGTGACCATCTCTCACCAGTGTCAATGGTGAGGACTGAGGCTCCTTGATTATTGGCCCTGGGTAGAGAGGCCATCACAATATGTGTATATATATATATATATATATATATATATATATATATATATATATATATATATATATGTGTGTGTGTGTGTGTGTGTGTGTGTGTGTGTGTATATACATGTGTGCTTTTGTCAGAACTGTTCTCTAGAATTTGTCATTAAGATACATTAAGATAGATGCAGTCATGCATACATACATATATACATACATAAACAGATGCACACACAAATACATATGTGTGTGTCTGTGTGTGTCTGTGTGTGTCTGTGTGTGTGTGTGTGTGTGTGTGTGTGTGTGTGTGTGTGTGTGTGTGTATGTGTGTGTGTGTGAGTGTGTGTGTGCATCTATAAGAGAAAGAGCACACGGGTATTCAAGAGTGTTGAACAAAACATCAATATTTTTATGAAAAAAGTGAAAAAAAAATGAAAACATTGTTTTTGCAGGGGGCAAACCCTGCTGCACACCAAAGCCCCTGTTAATTATATATAGATATAGGTATAGATAAAGATATACATATAGATAATGATTATATATATATATATATATATATATATATATATATATATATATATATAATGTATACCAACTCCAATGTCATACTACAGTGAAGAAAGGGCAAATTCCCTAACCATGCTTTACCACAGTACACCACAGAGACCAGTCCAGCAGCCAGTAAAACAGAGCTAAGAGCATTTGCTCTTCTGAGCATTTGCTCTTGGCTATTACACCTATATATATATATATATATATATATATATATATATATATATATATATATATATATATATATATCTGTGTGTGTATGTTTCACTCTTTTTCTATCTCTCTCTACATATATATATATATATATATTGTGTGTATAAAACCAAAATGTAGGGTTAATGTCATCTCAGGTGATACTAACTGTTATGCAATTCCTTTGGTAAGCAATCATGACCACCAGTCATATAATCACAAAAATAAAACGATTATTGGAGGTAAACTAACATATTGTTAAGTGGTTTTGTTCCCTCTACTAGGACTTCTTCCAAACAAAATAAAACCAGAAAGCAGTGTGTGATGCCCTGCACTGGCCCAGTAATCAAGGAGCCTCAATCCTTACCACTGGCAACAGTGAGGGATGTACACATTGGGAGGATTACAAGTACACACATAGTAAAGTACAATTTCCCTTAAGAGCACACAGGTTTCTCCCTTTTTCTCCAGATCCCCAATAAGACTCCCCATTGGCACAGCTATAGGATTAAGAACTCAGCTGAGTGGCCAAGCTAAAACCTCCAGCACCCTCTCTGTCTAACCAGTGCTTTGTGTCCTTGCCCAATTAGCTGACACACACACAATTTGAGATTTGATTTATACACAAACACACACCTGGTAAATGCTGGTACAGGTTTACTAGCTATGCCCACTTCTGCCCAGACTATAAGGTAGAACCAGCTACCACCAGCCACTATTTATCCACTACTTTTAAGGCCTTTACCAAAGGGTGCCCAATCTTACTGTGACATGTTACTATTATCCAAATGGTAAGTGTAACCAAGACTTTCAAGGCTATTTAGCAGTGGCCTGTACAGTGTCACCAAATACACATGCAAGTACTCTAAGAGCTTACATATCTCTAAACAAACCAGCCACAATTAAAAGGTTTAAATATATTTAATAATAAATAATAAAAGAACAATACAATACTCAAACAACACAGTAACTAGAGAGTTCAGAATCACAGGATATATTTTAAAATAGCATTGCAGGACAGTCTCTACATAGCAAGGCAAATGTAGTGCTGATGAGTGGATGTTGTCAGATCCAAAGACAAATTGCACAGACTTTCTCTGAGAGAGTTCTTAAACTAATAATCAGCATTGCTGCTGGATTAGCTCAGATGACATCACACTTTGTCACCTGCCTTCAGTTCCCAGGTAACAGTACCTTAACAAAATGTAACATTTCTCTGTGAAAAACTACATATCTCTCAGATGTTTGCCTAGAACTGGAAGTTATAAAACAATTAACACTTTTACATTTGAAATCTAGTAATTATTTCTGTTTCAGGACAATAGGAAAACCTCTAGCTCTAGACATTGTGTCTGCTTGCTGCACTGAAACTGAGATAACAGAAACTTAAAACAATTTCCACTCATTTTCTTGAGGGTTTGCAAGTTAACTATTTATGTCCCTGCTTTTGCTATTAACTCATACATTTGCACAGGTATATAGTTTATATACATTTCTGTTCTTTTCCAGTAGGGTACACTGTGGTTACATTCTAGAAGGTCAGTACATAACATACAGTTCTGCACCAGTAGTTTAATATACACATAACATATAGTTCTCTTACATGTGTAAGACATGCATATGAATCATATTAATATTCACAAATGACATATGATTATTAACAAAATGCCAGATAGCTGGACTGGCAGTATTTCCCTGGTGTCACACAGTGATTTAAGTATACATGCCTATATCCAATAAATGATTCAAATGATAAAACAATTAAACAAATACTTCTACCAAAAAGACTGTTAAAAATTCATTACTATAAAACCCTACATAAAAAACTGCTTCCATTACTGTTAAGAATTGCTCTCTAAAGGAATTGCTTAATTGTTAGTATCTACCATGACAACATGAAGCTACATTTTGTTTACTGTTTTTTAAAAGTTGCACAGCATACACACCTAATTGCATGATAAATATGTGCATGTATGTGTGTGTGTGTGTGTGTTTGTGTGTGTGAGATATATCTATATATATATATATATATATATATATATAGAGAGAGAGAGAGAGATAGATAGATACAGATATTATATCTACACACACACACACACACACACACACACACACACACACATGCACAAATATACATTTGTTTGTAAAAGCATGTGAAAAGATGTAAGTGTACAGAGATTTGTGGTTATTTATGCATATTTGTTTATCTACACATCTATTTATAAAACTTGTGCATACATTTTTCTATCTAATTTGGCACAATCACTTCTATAAATGATACACAGTTGTGAAAAATTATTCATTTTCATTTTATCAACATTATATTATAAAGCTCTGAAAGAATGTAATACCTTCAGTATTTTGTGATAGTTTAGCCCCTTATTTCTCTTCATAGCGACATCACTGTATCCCTTCAGTTATAAAAGCCCTCTTTATTTTCATTAACCTTTATTTGTTTATTATTTCAGTCATTTAAAAGACCCTGCCTTAGTCATTGGTTTCCTAGGCTAATCACCACAAGGGCCTTTTTAAGCCTAGCTATGCATCCCAAATCTCTGGCACTTTCTGTTATCCTTGATAAGTGTAAGCAGGGGACTAAGAGATGAACCATTTGCAGGATGCCTGTGTCCATTAGAGACATACGTGCCAAACCAGGGATGAGTTTCTTGTTCCCCATTCAGTTGTCCAAGTTGCACTTGAATTGGGTTAGGGGGGAACTCTGCTTCACATGGATGGAGAGTCTGTTACATAGACGGGGTAGTCTCTGGGATATATACCTGTCACTCTAGCAGGTCCTATTTATATCACAGGCATGGTTTAAGTCTTTAGAATGAGTAATTCTGGTGCTGTTTGTTTTGTGGATATGGAAGACGTTTGCTAAAGTGGTGTCTGACAGTGCCTTGTTATGCCAGGCATAGATCTTGCCTCAACAGCCTGTAGGAGACAGAATACAGGGATTGGGCCTTGAGTTGGTCGGCATAGAATATGTTTCTTTTGTCTTGTATTCTTTTAGCGAGAAACCTCTGTGGACATTTCAGTTGTTGGTATGTCTAGTTAGGTACATACCAAAGGGGGCATTGTACTCAATGATAGGTCTGATGAATGCCAAATTCAGTGGAACAATGACTTCCTTGGACCTAGATACAATACCTTTATTTATAAGTTTCACAATATAGAATGATTTCCTCGCTACTGTAGACACATGATGATCAAAGGCTAGAGTACTGTCTATGTGTGTTCACAAGTCCCTGACCACTGGGCCTACATTTAGGGGTAGATTGTCAATACAATAGTTACCAGGGGTGGATGACTTTCTGAAGGATACTATCATGCATTTCTTGGCATTTAGTTTTAGTCCATGGCTCTGACACCAGTTGTTTGCCTGTGTCAGCCCCTTCTGGAGAACATTTGTATACGTGGACAATTCAATGACAGCTCCTAATTTGCAATTATCTGCATATTTAGTCAGCCAAAGGTCACTGATTTTGGCCTCGACTTCAGAAAAGTAAATGCCAAAAAGGAGTGGTCCTAGGACCAATGCCTTGACAAAATCCACTTGTAAATGTTCTCTTTGTAGAGGTGGACCCAATTCAAACTTCCCGAGTTCTGTCTGTGAGCCAGCTGGCTATCCACCAGATGATATAAGGGTTTGTACCTTACCTCTTAATTTGTCAATAATGCCAAAGTGGGCTATTGTGTCAAATGCCTTGTTCAGGTCAAGGTAGGCAGAGTGAACCATTTTGCCTTCATCAATTGCTTTGGTGACCTTCTCAAAGAAGTCCATCAGACTGAGTAGGTGTGACCTGCCCTTAATGAACCCCAAATTGGGTTGGGTCCAATATCTGGAGGTTTCCTATGTTATTACTGATCTTTTCCATGGTAATTCTTTCCATGGCCTTGCATGTGAGACTAGATAGACATGGATCTGTAGTTTCTAGGGTCTGTAGATGCTCCACCTCTGTGCAGAGGGATGACTGTTGCTGTTCTCCATTCATAAGGCATGAAGCCTGTTTGGAGGCTACATTTAAATAGCAATTCTAGTTGTTTTATTTCTGCTTTCCAGTCTTATTCTGTGTTCTGAATCTAATGTTGCCAGATGCTTTGTGTAACTGCTTTGGTAATTTACTTTTCTGATTTAAGCTTCCAGAAATTTCATGGAGTTTTTTTTTCTTACATTTCTAATTCACTTGCTAACAATTTAATACTGATTAACCTCGATGAAATATCTAATGCATTTAGTCCACTGAAAAGTTTAGATGATTGATTTACGGCTCAATTTTGTTCATTCATCGGTTTCCTCATTTTCAACTACCAAAGCAATTGTTTATTTTAATTTTAAGTCCATGCATATCATTTATTATCTGTACAACTGTGTCAGCAACATATTTGTTAATAGAGCTTACATAATAAGACTACATGTTTTTGATTTCCTTTGCTTATATGTTACAAACTTAACCATTATTATGTTTTGGAGAAAATGTTTGTTAAAATTTACTTCTATAAAGAAATAATTTGTTTGTGAGCTTCAGCTTTCTGGATTATACTGGGTGGTATTGCCTTTAGCAGTATGTTCTGGTTGTTTTATGGGTTGCCAAATGGCAAAACCATGAGCATCAGAAATGTTGAAAAATAATGCCTGAAAATAGATCGGCAAAAACGTTGTCAAAGTGTTTTTTTGCAAGGGGCAAGCCCCCTGCACCCCCTGATGTAGGGGGCATTCAGTCACACCTCCCAAATCTATATATACCAACTCCACTGTGACACTATTGCAAAGAATGGAGAAATCTCCCAATAGAAGACAATAATTTCCAGGAATCAAAAATCATTGTTATGTTCGTAAATGTCTTGTATTTTTATGCAGCTGACACTTAAGGAATTTCATCTTGGCCACCTGAAGAGATACTGTATATCCTCTAACAGATCTTTTCACTACCTGTACATACAAATGATAATCTAGGCGTGAAAGTCGTAGCTCTGATTTCTATGATGTCTGGCCTCTTTAGCCACTCAGAATGGTATAATGCATACTGAAGTATCAAAAAACCCTCATGCATGCTGTTTGCTTGGCGTGATTGTGAAGAAAATGTCATCTTTCCCTGAAATGTGCACAGATCCATCCCACTATCCGTGTTAATGTTATGAGTGTTTCCCTACCACTGGTCATGCTACAGAGGTGAGTCAGTTTTAATGCAGATTTGTTTGGGGGATGATAAAGATGAAACTAGCATGACCACTGCTGCCAGGTCTGATAGCATTTAATACAGGAGTCTTATATTTTAATTTGCTTAAATATTGCCTTTTAAAGTAGATTCAAGTAGAACAGGTCATGACAGACTATCTAAATGTTTCAGGTCAGACATTTCAATGAAGTTTAATAGTTTTCTTCCTAAGCTGGTGTTGTCATAGATCCCAGATCACATTCCTTTTGTAGTGCTTGCTTAGTCTGATTAAGGCATGCTGTGAATCGAAAGGCTGTGCAGGACAGGAACCTGGTACAAATATTACCAAACAGCAAGGTAAAATCCCTTTCAGTTACATTTCTGTCAGTTTACATGGCTCTGGAAGAGTCCTTTTTTAAAGATGGTTATTACTGGTATATGTAAATGAAGGGGGCAACCCACTTTGACCTCTTCTCCCATTTTCATTCCAGCTATTTTCCCCAGACTGTGGTAAGTTCTCCCTGTCCTTAGTACTTACCTTATTTATATTTTGTTCTTATGGGTAACTTATTACACATAAGAAAGTATTGCAGGAATTAATACAGGAAAATACCATATACAGAGGTGAGTAGATGACACAATGTGTTTCCACAGGTGAAGACAGCCATACACTTTTTTGGCAAAATGAATTTATTTTGCAAAATTACATGTGAAGTAATTTAATTTTTAAAGCCCTGGCATATTTTATTTCATTAAGTTGTATATTTTGTTGAGTGCCTTTTATTTTAGAATACCAAGCAGGCTAAAATTATACTTTTTTTAAAGCTTGTCATCCCAAAAGGATATTGTTGCTAGTGAAAAGGTATTCTGTGCAGAAATGTGCAGTATTTTTACGTTCTGCACCTGTCTGGTTCCTGTAGTGCTTTTTTTTTTATTTTTTATTATTACAGAAATGTGCAGTACCTGGTGTGTGTGTGAGTGTGTGTGTGTGTGTGTGTGTATGTGTGTGTGTGTGTGTGTGTGTGTGTGTGTGTGTGTGTGTGTGTGTGTGTGTGTGTGTGTGTGTGAAAGTTGAGGTGGCTGAAGTACAATTCCGCAAATTCTGATCATGCCCATATAATGTACATCAGTTACAAAATAAAGCAGATGCTTTGCACATAAATATGTGAATTTGAGAATTGTTATCCATTATGAAGATTACCTAACAAAGCTAAGAAGCACTTTTTCATTATCCATGTGTCAAAAGCCCTCTCAAATATTTAGTCTGGAGTGGTGATGTTACTAAAATCACATAGCTGTTTTAACCTACAAAATGATTTTCTCCACAGACTAAATGACAAAGTCAGTGGTATGTGAAATCTTCACAAAAAATAATCATAAATAATAAAGTAGTGACCTGTTATACAGTCAAAAAGCTGTTTTTGGATTATTATACTCAAATGGTTGCGTTTATCATTATATGTAAAAATCATGCCCTCTGTTTGATTTTCCTGGATTATTAATGGTCTGCTTTATATGTTCATTCTCTAAATGATTATTTTCTACACAGTCCCTTTTTACAAGACATTTCAATATTTTTATTTTCATATTTTTGAGTGCACCACTGACTTTGAAAGTTATTCATAACTATTTAAAATATGGTTTCCTAGCTAAATGAACATGTAATTAGCTTGATCTCCTGTTGACCTGCCTCCCAAAAGGTGGCTCAGATTCCCAAGTAATGAATATGGGAATGATTTCACAAAGTGTCTCTCCTATTTTATGAAACTTAACTGCTTGTCCTGTAATAGAAGTGACACCTGTGATTAGAAAATAAATATGGATAAGTCAAGTATTTCGTAATCCTCTCATCTGATATGCTCCTGGGGAGAGAATAAGCATAAATATATTATTTCCTGGCCTTGCTATAAATTAATGATCACTGGAAGGCCAGAGAACTGTTTCTTAGAGTTAGTTTAGTGTTACTGTCTTGCTCTTGATGAGACAAGCAGTACATTCATTCATGACGGTCTCTGATTTGACAGTGTGCATGGACTTCCCTAATTGGTTGCCATTTTGGTGGAAATATGATTGCCAAGTATTCATTTTTTTCCGGACTATCCAGAAATCAAACTGATTGGCCAGTAGTCCGGAAAATACTGTACAAACTCCAGTATTCTGTTTCAAAAAAAGAAACAGACTATTGGAGTTTGTTAAATTGATGGATTTGCTATGCCTTTTTATGGAAAAGCATAGTAAACTGGTAGGAAAAAAAGGCATCAAAAAGGAAAGAAGAGGGTGTCCTCATTGGCTGACATCATGATGACATTGCAAAATGGGCAGAAAGTGGGCAGTAGAGGGGTGGAATTAGGTGGGGTTACGGACAATGTGAGGGGTGTGGCTTTGGTCTCGTTTTAGCCACAATGAATGGTGGCAACCCTACATGGAAACCTCTTCTGTTTATATTTTAGATCTTTGTGCAGCCTGCTTTTTGTTGTGCTGAGCTGTGTGTGCTATTCAGAGCACATATGAGGAAAAGACAAGATTGCAGACTCCTGCAACATTTGTGATGAGACTGCTGATCACCAAAGATCCTGTGACCTGCTTCTCAGTAAGCAGCTTGGGATTAATACTAGTCTTATATTTCTGGTGAGAGAAGGAGCAAAGGAATATCAAATTTTAGCTGCATGTATCTGCAGTGAGTTCAGCACTGCATGTATCTGCAGTGAGTTCAGCACTGCATGTATCTGCAGTGAGTTCGGCACTGCATGTATCTGCAGTGAGTTCGGCACTGCATGTATCTGCAGTGAGTTCGGCACTGCATGTATCTGCAGTGAGTTCGGCACTGCATGTATCTGCAGTGAGTTCATCACTGCATGTATCTGCACTGAGTTCAGCACTAGTAGTAGCCAGATAATTTGCACTGGGAAAATATCCATCATTCATAATTCATGGCAAACCTAATTCTGTTTAATATGTTCTACTAGACTAACTACCATCAAAAAACTTCACCCTAAATACTTTATCCATAAATCTTTATGGTCATCCACAGTAGTCTCCCTCCAACCTCTGAGTACTACAATCAATCCTAAATCTTCATTTTTTTCTGGCAACATGGTTAATGGTCTGCTGTGATCTCATCTGTGGTCAGTCTTATCACATTAAGTTTCTAAGGCAATGTAGCAACTGCCTTATGTTTACAGACTGTTCTGTGCTTCTACCAATTGATAGTATAACCTGAAAGAGATGTAAATATTTAAAAAAATGCGAAGGCAAACCTTCCACATCAACCCACTATCACTAAGCATCATATCTCCATTCCAACATATCATTCACAACACATCACTATACCTGTAACTTATACTATGGCTGTAAAAAAAAAAATATATATATATCAAACCATCATACAATACATTGAAAAAAATCCCAGGCTCCAGCACACAAGATAGCACTTATGCCTTCTCTGCCTTCACATACTGCAAACCCATATAACTCACACAACAGACACCAGGAAAGCACTAGGTGCACTAAGTCTGCTTCCTTCTAGTTAGGCATACAAACTCAACACTTCTTAGACTGGGAAGAACAGGGTGACTGTAAGCTGTTTGTCTGATACTAGAGCTCAATGACATCACAAAGGGCCTGAGGCAAATATGATTATGTGCTAGTGGTGAACTACGTGGGTGTGAATGACCTGAGATGTGCCCCCCCCCCCACACACACACACACACAGGGACATTCAGAAAGCCACAGTGAAACTTGTATGTCTTAGAGGCAGGAAATGCACTAGTCTCACTACCTTCATCAAGAATGACTATCTTTAACAATTGGTCAAGTAGTTGGTGTCATTCTAAAGGGATCCATTATGTGTCAAACTGAGATAAGATAGTAGATAAAACTTGCTGTTTATCAGTTCTCAAATAAGAGCTTTTGCATTCTGGCTAAAGCCTTTGCTGCTGCCATAATGCCATTTTTAGGCAGAGGCCCCACTGCTTATTACTACATAGAGATTCAGACTCAGTTTGAGCAACATCATGGGGGCGCTACTCAACACTCGCAGTCTAAATGGACAGATGTCAGAACTTAAGGCCCCCTTGCAATTCGAACACATTCATATTTGCACAATGCACTGACATCCCTCCCTGTGTACCAGGATTTTGGGCCTATCATGTCTTCACATCCTTGGGTAACTGTGACGGAGTATCTCTATTTGCCAGAAACACCATCACCTCACAACAAATTAAAAGCAACTCTTTAATTGTCTCCTGAAGATCATGAAAATTCCCTTAACACCATTGAATGGTTAAATATCAAAGCAAATACCCTCTTGCTAGGAGACTTCAATTGCTAAACATTGACTGATATGTGTACAACTCTAGAAATGGATATGCTCATTGTTTCATACAGTTTGTTAATGCAAATGCACCGGATCAAATTATAAAGCTACACACTAGAGGCTCTAATATCTTTAACCAAGTCCTTTCCAACATAGTCCCTGCATTTACAACACCCCACATGTCCTCATCTTTGGTTAAATCTGACCATAAATCAGACATCTTCTCTGTTAGGCCTAGTAGCACCACCCAATCGACAAATGACAACATCTTCATGGACTCTTCCAGAGCAAACCTATGTCAGCCCATAGAAAACCAGTACAAAATTCCCAACAATGACCCACAAATTGATCAGTTTAGGAGGATGCTGCATTCAGCTCTCTCTTTTATCAGCTCCTAAACAATTGCATAGATAAGTCAATAACCTTCTCCACTAACTATAGTGGTAAATTCAAGAATATTCTTCTCTGGTGGAACTCCTGTATTAATAAACTGCATAACCAAAGAAGAAAATAATAAAAATCTGTAAGAACTCCACATCTCACTACCTCAATACCACATTGAAACATATCATTAAGTATGTTAACAGCTCTATTAGAAAAATCCAAATCAGAAACTTAGCTTAAAGTTAGAACAGATGCCAAAGGAAACTGCAAATTGTTCTTCAGATATGTCAGATAATTAAGAAATAATTTCCAACAATGCATTGAGCTCATCCATAATAATATTACACATTCTTATCCTAAGGGTATAGTTAATATATTAGCAGGTAAAATTAGTTCTAACTTTACCCCACCTACCCACATTGTTGCCCCAGTTATCCCTGAATATTTAGTTTTCCCTGAATTCATCTTGGAACAAGCCTTAGACTCTTTATCAAAGGCTACAAATAATACTTCTGTGGCACCAGACATTATAATAGGATTCATTATCATCAGTGCAAATTATGACTATCAGAATATCTACTTTAACTATTCATCATCAACCTATTCTCAGGGTTTGTGTCTGATGCTGGGAGAACAGCCATTGTGGCTCCCCTACACAAGAATGGCTCCTCTACAAACTCAGGTAATTATAAGCCTATCATTTTTTTAAATGTTACAGAGGTTGTGGACAGTAGTCACATTGTACACACTGCATATTTCCACCTGACCAGGACTTTGATACTATCCCCCACTATGGTATTATTAAAACACAAGACAAACTTAATGTAAACCCCATATGTTGTCCACTGGATTGCAAATTGCCAATCCATCTGATCCCAAGTTGTGAAAACTTCTCATGCCCCCCCCCCCCCAGAATATACAATTGTAACTAGTAAGGTAACAAAAGAATCATTGCTGGACTGTCTTCTGTTTGACAATCATTTTGCAAACATCCATGCCAGTATTACAGACATGTGATAGACCAAGTTTCTGATGACCGCAAGTTGGGCAATGTTATTGACTTATCCACTGCTATTAAACAGCTCCAGCAAGACCTGGAATATGTACATACCTTGATGTACCATCAATTGTGTCAAGTCAAATGCAAATAGGTGTAGTGCAGCAGCTGAGCTGTTCCTAGTGCATATGTTGTTAATGATACACTTGCTCTGGTCAGAAAGTCCTTCTATGTGACACATCTTATAACCAAAGGTTTTACATCCAGGAAGAAAGAGGTCATCATCCCTCTCTACTCATCCCTCATTAGAACAATCATCGCATATAATGCCCCATTTGACATGTACCTGACCAGCCACCTACAACAACTGGACAGGCCACAAAAGTACCTCACAGAAAGAATCCTAGGCCTTAAACACGTCCTACATGGACAGACTCAAGAAACTTCAGTTGTTCTCAGTCTCTTATCGTCTACTTAAAGGTGATCTCTGCTTGACTTAGAAAGCAATGTCCAACCCAGCCTTACTTGAAATGCTACACATAAAGAAATCCCAATCCCCCCATGCCACACTGTCCAGAGATCACAACTTCATTACCACAATTAAAAGAACATGCTAGAGGGACAGGTTCATCTCCCAATAGCAGCCCATACTCTGGAATGAGCTTCCCATTCATGTCAAGCAGAGCACTTCACTGGCCCTCTTCAAGAGAAATCCTGACGAGTGGATGGGTAAAAGAAAGTTCACTCAAGGGATTATTCCAGTTGCACTACTGGATATGGGCACTGTGAACTAACATCGGGTGGCACAGTGCCTGGGCAATTTTTCTGGGGCTAGGCTTGTAAAGGCTCAAGGGCCATTAGCCTAGTACACACCTATGAACCTATGAACATGGATTTACACTAACATTATTGTGTATAGCCCTGGCCATTTATGGAGGTAAGTACTATGATGTGCTTGTAAAGTGAGACTAAAAATTTTAAGCTTGTCTACTTAAACTCATTTATGGTGAGGCATCTTATCTTCCTCATGATTGCTTGACTAGTATTGTTCCTGTTTAAACACCACTTCCAAGGCACTTGCCTGCCATCACAAATCTGCTCTAGAACCCTGAGGTTTAAAAAATTAGTTTCAAAGTTCACCATTAAGTTTTCAGCATGCCCATTTTATATGTCCATAACACACACACACACACACACACACACACACACACACACACACATTCATGCACTTGCCCGCATACTCGCACACATATGCATGTGCACACACACACACACATACACACACACATGTACACAAGTGCATGCGCACTCACACAGACTCATGCATACATGTGCACGCACACACACACACACACACACACACACACACACATACACACACATGCGCGTACACACATACATACACACACACACACACACACACACACACACACACACACACACACACACACACACATACACACACACACACACACACACACACACACACACACACATGCACACGCACACACACAAACACATAAATACTTTTGTGGTACATCACAGCATTTCATTGTCTGAATCAGTTCCTAACTGAGGTATCTTCTTAGTTGAGTTTGCATAGGTGCCCTCTACAATATTTTCAGAATTGCTTCTATGTGTTGATATTTGTGTGTGTGTGTGGATTTGTTGTGTGGTTGGTGTGTGTGTGTGTGTGTGTGTGTGTGTGTGTGTGTGTGTGTGTGTGTGTGTGTGTGTGTGTGTGTGTGTGTGTGTCGAGATCTATGTATTTATATCTATATATATTACATGCGTATTAGTGTCCATAATTTAGTCAATGCCGTCTCTTGAGTTGACACAATCTGGTCCACTAAACAGATGGTCGACTGGTGTGCAAGATTGCTACATTATCGGGTTTGTAGAATATGCCTTTTTCCTGTATTGTGCAATCTCAGATTAGAATATAAAATTAGCAGGGAGTAGGTGTGGCACAGTCACCCCTACATGGTGAGTTCATGAGGACTCCCCCCCCCCAAAAAAAACATGTTTTTTACTTGTATCCTCTGAGGTTATTTATCAGAGTAGTAACTTGCTGACTTTGTTGTTGTTGTTCTTTTGTTTCCCACATTAACAATGTCAGCAATGGTTGTTTCAATTAATTTTAGTAGAGCAGTATCTATACCTATATCTAAATTTGTGTATGTATGTGGGTCCCTAACAGTTGACTGAGTTTTCAGAAACTCGAAATACATATGGTCGAGACCATATAATCAAGTTTTTAAAAACCTGAAGCTTTTGAATAGAAATTTCAGTACAGTACAGTACGGATTGGGTAATTTACCCTTTTCCTCACTGTAGTGCGATCTCAGAGTTGGTATATATAATTTGCAGGGGGGTGTGGAGGTGCACCCCTCACATGGGGGGGGGGTCCCCTGCAAAAATGTAAAAAAAGATACATTTTCGTGTTTTTTTGTGGGTTTTGTTTTTTGATGTTTGACTTTTCAAAAACTCGATCATATGGTCTCAAACGTATGAATTTTGAGTTTCTGAAAACTCAGTCATCTGACATAGACCCATACACACACACACACACACACACACACACACACACACACACACACACACACACACACACACATCTACGCACGCATATACTATAAGTAGATTTCATATAGTATGCTGCTGTGTCATTTGCATGGGTATTTAAGTCCTTGTTCAAGTATTTCTTTTTTTCTTTTTTTTTTTTTGCAAAGAGATGAAAATACAGACAAACATTTTAAAAATGCATGTTTCTCATTACTGTGTAATAACACTTATTTCTTTTTAATGAGGTTAATGTGCTTTCATTTTAAAGGCTTGATAATTATTTGCAGTCTGTATACGGTTAATTTGGAAGTCCATGCATTGTTAGTTAAGTGAACATTGTGCAAGCATAGCAAATATGTTTACAAACAAAATTCTGTTTTCACACTCTTAAGGGTAGTTTGTCATTATTTTGTTATTTCTGACTTAGATTTCTGTTTCCATAAATGCATTTGGCTAGTAGTAAAATCAGAGTTTCAAGTAGCTAGTACTAACCAGACAATCTATTAAGATTAAGTACTTGATTTGTGTAGTAATGAGGCAGAAAACTAAATGAGATGCAACCAGGACAGCTGTACACTGACTTCTGAATATCTAATAAAAGACATCTAGACTGTACTGTTTAATCACAATTGATTAAAGTAGTTTGTTCTTTTTAAGCAAACCTTTATATTAGCAAGGCATTTAAGAGCAAATATTTGCCAGTTTGATGGCTGCATTACTGTAATGTTAATAAGGAAAACAAGAAATATCTTCCTGCTCAGGAAAAAAATATATATGTTGTCCCTGAGAAATTGCAGCTCTGATATTTAGTAATCCTTCTACAGAATATATAAGCTTGAATATAGGGGATCAAAATACTATAAGTAATAATATCAGTGGTTTTCAATAGCCTTGCTACTAATTGTCAGCTTATGGGTATTGTCAGTTTACATCTGTGTAGGAAAAAGAGAAATCAGACTGTACACATATTGCTCTTAAGCAAAAAAATGCCAACTGTCATTTCGGGCTACAAAAAATTTACACTGACTAAAAAAATTAAAAGTGACACACTCATGATGTGATCTGCAAAAGCAGCTAGATTGTCTGGTAGATCTGAATGTTCTTGATGTTTATGTGAAAATAGTATATCTAATAAATAAGTGAATAAGCAAATAAAAGACACAATGACTGAGAAATTCAGAACCTACCAGTATCAGCAAAGAGTAGTGCTTGACTATGAGTAAGAAGTTATGGCTAGTGCAATTTTTGCATAGATTTTGACCTGCAGGTTTGAATTTCCAGTGCAGGGGAGGACAGAAAATGAGAAAATTATAAAAAGAGTATTTTTGTAGATGACAAAGTTCATATATAACATATTGAAAAATGTAGTCTAGCTATCCAGAAATGGCCAGAGTCTAGCCATTTGCATAAATCCCATTAGAAAGCAGACTATTAAACTTTGAATACACATACTGTAAGTACATTATAATAATAATAATTTCTATTTGTTAACCAGGTAAGCCCACTGGATACACACATACCCTGTTCAGTGGCAGTCTAATATCAATGTCTACTTAAATGGCTTGCTCAAGGGCACACTGTAGGCAAATGCGGGCTGAGGGAATCAAACCCTGTACCACAGAAGCTATAGCAGCAACTGCCAAACATAAATCTCATTTAATGATCTGACTGGCAATGAAAGAAGACACTGTCCAGGTAACAGTCAAAAAGTTAATTTAATTTTCTGTTTTAGATGCTGATATGAACCCCATTTTGCTCTCCGACACCATTTTTGGTCTTGAATCCTGCATATATACGATGCTGAGATTCAAAAAATATCTCCAATTTTCCCGGCAACTGTGATCCAGATACTTAGTTTTATCTTAAACACCCGACATGATTTTTTTTCATGTTTAGTATATACTTTTGTACCATTGTGTGCCCTCTGATAAATTCAAGAAGTGGTGAGATTCAAATGAAAAGATTTTTATCTCATCTGTGAATACTGAAATATGCATCTCGATTCCTTTGAACCTTATCACACTAATATGTGAATGCTTCTGGTTAAAGAAAGAACAGCTTCTAGGAAAATATTGTATAGGTAATGTGATATGGGCGGCCCTATATCATATACATGTGTATTTGTAATGGTGACACGAAGAGATTATTTGCTTTTGCCTTGGTTGAGGTTTCTTTGTATAGGTTCAAGGCAGTCTGTATAAACAACGTTGAGAAACTGTATGCACCTCTTGTCAAAGGCTTTTGAGGCATCTAGTGTGCGTATCATATCCTTGCTGTACTTCAAGCTGAAATGAACCGATGTCTGGGTGAACACGCACAAAAGAATCCCATTCACTCATACACACAAGCTATGATCAGTCAAAACTGTTACTGTTACTCTCCCCCACTTAAATTGATGACTTTAGTTCATCAAATACATCAAACTGTTCCTTTTGAGCAATTTAGTGGATATCAGCATGTTTTATATTATTACAAAAGAATGATGGAAATATGAGAAAAGCTGTTCATCACATTCTTACACATAGTGGTATTACTTTACAAACACATATGCATATACATGTATATGTTTGCATGTTTGTGTGCATTTATAGACGTCTGTCTATGTGTGTGTGTGTCTGTACATGAACATATTTGCCCTTCTGATAGACCACAAATAAAAGGTATGGTAAAAGCACATATCTGGTACACAGTGTCAATATTTTGTTTACCTTCATTCATATTTAATTTGCTCCACAGGAAAAGCCTAATGCCACATTCTTCCTGCGCCAGCTAGACATTTGTTCTTTTGTTAGACTGAAACTTTAGATATAAATACAACTGCTTTACATATCACATTCATTTTACAGTATTGGTCACCAATGGTGATCATTCAAGTCACAGAGTGATTTGTTAGTATAGCAATAACCCACGCCTGGGTGTGGGTAATGCTAAATTTACCCACGGTTGGCGTGGTTTGGTCCCAAGGCGGCCGAGGACCAAACAAAGCCAACCGTGGGTAAAGCATTACCACCCAGAAGTGGGTTATTACTATTATACCATGACATTATTTAAGAAAAGAAACTATTACTTTTCTTAAATAATGGCATAGTATAATGCCTGTTTGCTGCCCTTCTGCAGATGTCTGGCATCCGCGGCAGTTCTGATGTACTGAGCGCCTGCGCAGTACATCAGAGCTGCGGGCAAAAGCAACGGAGAAAGCAAGATCTCCATTGCTTTTTTTTAGTGTTTCGCTATGTTAAATGAGTTTAACATAGCAAGACAGTTTTAAAATAAGCAACGGAGATGTCCGTTGCTTATTTTAAAACTGTCTCACTATGTTAAACTCATTTAACATAGCGAAACACTAAAAAAAAGCAACGGAGATCTTGCTTTCTCCGTTGCTTTTTTTTTAAAACATTGTCTCGCTATGTTAAATGGGTTTAACATAGCGAGACAGCTTTAAAATAAGCAACGGAGATCTCCTTTGCTTATTTTAAAGCTGTCTCGCTATGTTAAACCCATTTAACATAGCGAGACAGTGTTTTAAAAAACCAAGTTATATTAATGGAAAAAAGTCCGGGCGGCCGGACCTTTTTCCATTAGTATAACTCGATTTACAATGGGCACGCTGGCCAATCAGCATGCACGTTTTGGGGGGGTCATGGTATAATAGTGCATAACTTATTTATAAGACATTTCAATTACACCCCAGTTTTTTATCCCTTGGCATATGGGTTACTAGACCAGGGTTGTGTGCTTCATAATTGTACCTATTTCTCATTAAGCAGTAAAGACTGAAGGTCACAGACTTGTTTAAAGACCATACAGAATCTTTTTCCCAGGAAGAAATTGGCTATAATGGATGTCTCCTTCTACTGCTTTTACACATTTGCTCCTTTCCCTAAAGTTGTTGTGTTATTAATTAATGCTGGATTATGGGGGGAATTGGATCCTGGTTAAGACTGTTAACATAGTGTTTGCTGTATGTGACTCATGCTCTAACTGACAAAGGATACATGCAGATGAATAGCATATGTTTTGGGCAAGCACTTATGCAAAGGAAACCATGCATGCAGTTTCACATGCGGCTTGTAGAATAATGTGGCATGAATTATCAGTACAGGCATACAGCTGAGTGCTAGCTATTTATTTATGGATAGCGCAAAAGTCATGGATATTAAAAATCTCTGTGCTAACTCATCTCTGTTTGGCTTTTAACTGGAAAGCTCCATAGATTAATATTGTAGGGGGGGGCTGGATAAGCTTCCATAAAAGATATTACAGCCAGTTTTATGTGTGTGTGTGTGTGTGTGGAGGGGGGGGGGTCAGCAAAGCTGGGTGTTCTACAGGTGGTTGGCTGTGATCTTCATTTGTTAAAAAACACTGGCTATATGATTGGAGACTATTAGGCATATAATGTATAATGACTATCTACACTTCATTTATGGGTATCCCCAATCCTTTGAGATTACACTACTTTGGAGATGCTTAATTAGGCCTATTTACTATTGTAGTTTATAAGGCTATAGGGAGGGAACCATCGATAGGTAAATCTAGCTGTCTATCTATCTAGCTATTACATATTTTCTACTTTACCATGTAGTACCCCACTTTGCTAGTTATTACATATTTTCTACTTTACCGTGTAATACCCCACTTTGCTAGTTATTACATATTTTCTACTTTACCGTGTAATAGCCCACTTTGCTAGTTATTACATATTTTCAACTTTACCGTGTAATACCCCACTTTGCTAGTTATTACATATTTTCTACTTTACCATGTAATACCCCACTTTGCTAGTTATTACATATTTTCTACTTTACCGTGTAATACCCCACTTTGCTAGTTATTACATATTTTCGACTTTACTGTGTAATACCCCACTTTGCTAGTTATTACATATTTTCTACTTTACCGTGTAATACCCCACTTTGCTAGTTATTACATATTTTCTACTTTACCGTGTAGTACCCCACTTTGCTAGTTATTACATATTTTCTACTTTACCGTGTAATACCCCACTTTGCTAGTTATTACATATTTTTGACTTTACCGTGTAATACCCCACTTTGCTAGTTATTACATATTTTCTACTTTACCGTGTAATACCCCACTTTGCTAGTTATTACATATTTTCTACTTTACCGTGTAATACCCCACTTTGCTAGTTATTACATATTTTCGACTTTACCGTGTAATACCCCACTTTGCTAGTTATTACATATTTTCTACTTTACCGTGTAATACCCCACATTGCTAGTTATTACATATTTTCTACTTTACCATGTAGTACCCCACTTTGCTAGTTATTACATATTTTCTACTTTACCGTGTAATACCCCACTTTGCTAGTTATTACATATTTTTGACTTTACCGTGTAATACCCCACTTTGCTAGTTATTACATATTTTCTACTTTACCGTGTAATACCCCACTTTGCTAGTTATTACATATTTTCTACTTTACCGTGTAATACCCCACTTTGCTAGTTATTACATATTTTCGACTTTACCGTGTAATACCCCACTTTGCTAGTTATTACATATTTTCGACTTTACCGTGTAATACCCCACTTTGCTAGTTATTACATATTTTCTACTTTACCGTGTAATACCCCACTTTGCTAGTTATTACATATTTTCTACTTTACCGTGTAGTACCCCACTTTGCTAGTTATTACATATTTTCTACTTTACCGTGTAATACCCCACTTTGCTAGTTATTACATATTTTTGACTTTACCGTGTAATACCCCACTTTGCTAGTTATTACATATTTTCTACTTTACCGTGTAATACCCCACTTTGCTAGTTATTACATATTTTCTACTTTACCGTGTAATACCCCACTTTGCTAGTTATTACATATTTTCTACTTTACCGTGTAATACCCCACTTTGCTAGTTATTACATATTTTCTACTTTACCGTGTAATACCCCACTTTGCTAGTTATTACATATTTTCTACTTTACCGTGTAGTACCCCACTTTGCTAGTTATTACATATTTTCTACTTTACCGTGTAATACCCCACTTTGTTAGCTATTACATATTTTCTACTTTACCGTGTAATACCCCACTTTGCTAGTTATTACATATTTTCTACTTTACCGTGTAGTACCCCACTTTGCTAGTTATTACATATTTTCTACTTTACCGTGTAATACCCCACTTTGCTAGTTATTACATATTTTCTACTTTACCGTGTAGTACCGCACTTTGTTATGTTGCATATTTATGCTAGCTACATTTGGCGCACTGATTTCTCTGATTCCTCTTTGTATATATTTTCTTTATCTAGGCAATTAATGTACGGGTGACTTGTATTGTTTTGGAATAAAAAATCCCTGAATACTATGTAACACATTCCCAGCAAAGGTTGCATCTACTTGTTAAAACATTTAATTTGATATACAGTGCCACTGAGCCTAATATTTTCTCTCTATGTCTGTGCTGAAGTAAAAATCAACATTTTCAACTAACTTTGTGGCTGATTTTAAATCACACTAGAGCATACAAGGTGTATACTGAAATGTTAATAGTCAGTTATACATCTAATAGGAAATGTTTTTGTTTAATTATTTTATTAGTATATTCTGCTGGAATTTGCTTTCTTCTTATGTTGCCTTGTATGACATACAAGAACTACAATCACTTGATGCATATCACTGGCACCAAATAATACGTGATGAGCAAGTGACGTTAACCGCATATAGTAAATATACATAGCTTCTTCAGGTAAAAGCCAAAATCACAAACAACTGGATAAGCTTGTATGCTGTATAGATGCAGATCAGAGTTAAAATAATTGAGTCCCCAGGATTCCACCCAGCTCACAATGAGCCCAGTGTCTCCCATTGCAAACTTACCAACAGTAAGTGAAACGTACTAAGCAATTTCCCCTTATCACAAGGTCTCCAAACACTACACAAGTAGTAACTTGACAGCCACTCACCAACCTTTGAAAGTGGTTATTTCTGCAGTGAAATCACTAACAATGTCCTCTCTCTTTCTTTCTGTGGGTTTATCTAAACATTTTACAATAAGCTTCAGAAACAGGTTCATGGCATTCAGTAAAGCATTTTTATATACACTACGTGCATTGCCTTATCTTTAACAGAGTTAAAATCCTTACCTATTTCCCCTGGCCAGTTTGACTCCGATTACACACTTACTCACATGTACAGTAAAACTACCAGTGTCATCCCTGTCTTTATACTGCGAAGATATTTTAATATTGATCTTCATAACCAGGGCTTGGTTTCCACCACCCATCACTCATCTGCTTTGACAGAGGGCCAGCAGTGCCATGTTGTCTCGGTACTTCATGTCACTTTACGGTCGTTTATTCTCGCTGTTTGCAGCTTCATCCTGTCTATACTGCCACTCTTTTCCCTGTCTATGCACTAATGATTCTATCTAGACCATACTAGCCTACCAAAAAAAAACAATGGCCAATCAGCGTGCACGTTTTGGGGGGGTCATGGTATAATAGTGCATAACTTATTTATAAGACATTTCAATTACACCCCAGTTTTTTATCCCTTGGCATATGGGTTACTAGACCAGGGTTGTGTGCTTCATAATTGTACCTATTTCTCATTAAGCAGTAAAGACTGAAGGTCACAGACTTGTTTAAAGACCATACAGAATCTTTTTCCCAGGAAGAAATTGGCTATAATGGATGTCTCCTTCTACTGCTTTTACACATTTGCTCCTTTCCCTAAAGTTGTTGTGTTATTAATTAATGCTGGATTATGGGGGGAATTGGATCCTGGTTAAGACTGTTAACATAGTGTTTGCTGTATGTGACTCATGCTCTAACTGACAAAGGATACATGCAGATGAATAGCATATGTTTTGGGCAAGCACTTATGCAAAAGAAACCATGCATGCAGTTTCACATGCGGCTTGTAGAATAATGTGGCATGAATTATCAGTACAGGCATACAGCTGAGTGCTAGCTATTTATTTATGGATAGCGCAAAAGTCATGGATATTAAAAATCTCTGTGCTAACTCATCTCTGTTTGGCTTTTAACTGGAAAGCTCCATAGATTAATATTGTAGGGGGGGCTGGATAAGGTTCCATAAAAGATATTACAGCCAGTTTTATGTGTGTGTGTGTGTGTGTGTGTGTGTGTGTGTGTGTGTGTGTGTGTGTGTGTGTGTGTGTGTGTGTGTGTGTGGAGGGGGGGGGGTCAGCAAAGCTGGGTGTTCTACAGGTGGTTGGCTGTGATCTTCATTTGTTAAAAAACACTGGCTATATGATTGGAGACTATTAGGCATATAATGTATAATGACTATCTACACTTCATTTATGGGTATCCCCAATCCTTTGAGATTACACTACTTTGGAGATGCTTAATTAAATTAATTAAAAAAACAATTTCTGTTTACCTTTAAAATAAGTCATACTTTCAATATTCAAATGATAGCAATAGCTTGAGCAGTAATTCTTTGAAAGACATGGCTAATAGTTAATGCTTCCAAATTTCAATTCACTACATAGACCCATAAGCTAATAAATCAACCTCAGTCACAAGCATTTAACACTGAATAATGAAATTCTTTGCTTGAAATATATAAAGTTAAGCACTGCACTTGCAAAAGCAAATATGCAAGCAATTTTAGACTTGCATGAAGAGTATATAAATGAAATGTGATAACTAGACAGACAACACTCTACCATTACCAGTAACTAATAAGATGCACTGAATTTATATTTACCTTAACTTAGAAGGCAGTTGCAAAGTTTCACAAGCCATCTATTCCAGCTTGTGCAATGTCCATAAATGCCATACATGTTACAGCAATTGATTGTAATTAACAGTCTTTCTCTCTATTTAAAAGCAGATCAAGGAGTCCTTTCTCTTTTTGTTTAAAATCGAGTAATGCTTTTCCAGTTAGTCTTTTAGCTCTTGTGGGAGAGTCCAAAAAGCAGGTGTCCAAATGAGGTAATGCATCTAGACACTGCAAATGTGTGCTTATTTTGGAAGCAGACATAGTTTCAGTATCTAGCCTTTGTACTCAATGCAGTCACATTTTTCTAATTCTATGCATTTCACAAAGTGTACATCCTACAAGGTTTTCAACAACAATGGTATGAACAAAACAATTATTTATTTACTGAGTTAACATTTGTTTACTGGGAAAGTCCAACTGGGACAGAGTATGTTTTCAGCAGAGGCCTGGGGAGAAACACTCCAGTCAGTGTTGGCATTGATTTAGTTTAATACTCTGTTGCAGTAATTGTAGAAAACTTTTGATAAGTGATTTGTGTTCTAATGGAAACAAATAGTAAACCCATTAAGAAACATTTGGCTGGAAATTATCTATTTAAAAAAAGTTCCATATGCTGGTATACAGTAAGCATATGTCTGATATCCTCTTACATTGTAGACAGATAAATAAACATCATTTATTTCTACACTCATGAGCAGCACTAGATGTTCAGCCACCTCTCACTCTTGAATTTCTCCAGTACTGTCTGCTCATCTCCTGCCTCTGCTGTTCATTTGCAGGATTCTGATCAGATCTTTGCGTATCACTCTGCTCTCCCATGATCCTCAGCAGCTGGCTGTGTACTTGAAATTAAGGAAAACCATTACTGATGAATCTCATGTGTACTTAAAAAAAAAAAAAACTACAGCTGTACTTGTAGTTGTACATTTCCACCATGCATGAAGTTGTTTTTATAAAATTATATCTTCAATAATATCTTTTCCATTTCCTTTTATCATACAAGAACTTCTAGAAGCATCAGTTCAAAGCATTCCTCAATATTCACTACCTTTATTGTTGTGTAAAAAATGTGTTTACTCTGTCTGTATTGCACACAAATGAAATAACGAGTTCTTTTTATCCTATTTCCCAAGAATTAGTCAACGATTGGTATAAAGTTTAAATAATATTGTCTCCCAATCCCCTGGATGAAATACTGACACAAAATTGCAATTGTGACCATTTAGTGAATAAAATCTCAACAATTCCTTAAGAAATGTACCACATGATTAACAAATATAGAGTGAAATATTGAGACCTGCTGGAGCAAGTCACAAAATATGGAGACTGAATGGCCAAAAGAATGGAGTTACATATACTAACTCCATAATGCCTTTTGCTGGAATATTCTCTTTTCCCCGTAGTATGCTGGTCTTGTCTTTTCGTATATATTAGTTTGGGGGTGTGGGGAAGTGCAGAGGGCTTGCCCCACATGCAAAAACAAGTTTAAAGAAGAAGGGTGGTGTTTAAGATTCACTCTTCTCCTGTGTTTTTGGTCTTTTTTGGCTTGTCAGTACTCAGCATTTTGAGCACCAATATTTCAATAGGGTATTGTTAAATCACCTATAATCAAACATTACAAACTTTATTTACAATGAAACAGGTGCATTTGTTTGCTCACCTGTTAACACAATCAGAAGTGTGACACCCACTTTCTAATTTGCAGTCTTCCATCCAGGGCAGCATAATATTGCTCACCTTACCCAAAACCAAGAAGGAAAGAGAGGAGGAACAGGTTGCTTCCAAACAAAGATATTGCCACTCCACCCACCAACCTTGAAAAAGGAGTGGTGCAGGCAGGGTGGTCTTCCCAGTCGCCAGGACTGAAAGTCTGAACCTAGATGCACCCACACCTTCTATTACTTCTTTAACACATCTTCGCAACTACATCATGTGTTACCCCACTTACATCTTTCATTTTACCCTAAGCCATCCACCTTCCACCTCACTTATTATATCATGGAATCATACCTCTCAAGTGTACCTCATTACGAGGAACGTACCTCATTTGGGGTCTTAAAAAGTTCATGTTCCTCGAAGTTCCTCAAAGTTCCACATTGAAAGACTCTGTCACAAATTCAGTGTTAGGAATTTTTTAAGTGAAATCCATTGTAAATATAAATGAATCATATTAATTCATTAAAACATCTTCTTTATAAGTAAAACCAGCATATTTTAACCATCCCATTCCTAGTTGAAGTTGTTAGTAAGCCATTAGTATGTGTTCGACATTTTACCCATTTGTTCCACCTTATGAGGGCTAGTGTTCCTCATTTTGGACATGGAAGGTCGAGAGTTATGCATGTAATCTAGGAGAAATAGCTCTGTGGAGCAAACTTCATTCATAATACAAAATAAAAAATCCCCAGGCCAGCTCATGTTTTGCAGACCTTTTGAACCTACCTGCTTTGCAGTTCATTTTCCCTCAGAGACAAAACAGTCTTTAAAACTCTCTTTACAACCTTGAGTGCTTCCATTTGCTGATAGAAGGGGCAGTCAGTTACCCATTCTTCTTTTATTATGCAAATTAATTTCACTCTTCTGTACTGAATGTCTTACAAATTGCTGATTTAGAAGTGCAGAACTTGTCCCTATAAATACGTTTAAATTGTTTTAGCTTGCATATGCACTTATCTGATATTTTCTCATGTCTCTGTATAACCCTTGATGTGCAGAGTGATAATTTGGCATACTTACCAATATTCACCTCATTTGTTTTTGGAAAACAATAGTTGTTTACTTGGCTATTTATTTCCTAGCGTAGCTAGGATAAATTCTTTCATGTTGTTTACCTCTGTTTTTCTCATACTTGTTATACATATTAATTCAAGCTTATGCACACTTTGACAGTTGGCAGTATTTTACCCATATCATCTATCAAGCTACCACTACCCACTCTCTGTTATATCTCTTTGATGACTACACATCCATGACTGTATGGCATCCCTGCAGTAAAAATACAAACGCACATTGAATGAGTCACAGAATTTCGACATATGGAAGTTTTATATTCTTTTATAGGTAACAAGATTTTTTTCCATATTATAACCTTATTATACTAGGGAATATATATGAGTTATATTTTATGGCACTACCAAACTGGAATGTAGGAGTTAAATCTAGCACTGTTCAGTCTGTTAATTCATTAGGTGATAATTGTGTGCTTGGCAGATTATCCTTTTTTACTAGTAACCTGAGAGAAAAGCTCAAAAATATATGCCTACAATAGTAGCATAGTAATGTAATACAACATTCAGTACAAGTTATTTAGATACATAAGTTTTCACAGCTATAAAAATGCAACTGAGTATCTGTATATGTTTATATAATTGCAACATGTCCTTCTTTTAATGGATTAAATAAAATTAATAATAGATGGAGCAAAGAAAATGTGAGGATAGAGGAAGTGGAGGTGAATCTGTAGAATAAATATTTTGGGGAAAATATTGACACAGAATTTTACATTTAGCTATGTATAAATAAAGTGATTCAGCCTATCGAATGTGTAGTTTAATTTGGTTATATTTAATGTTATAGAAACTATTTACAGTGCTTGTAAACATTATTATAGTTTTACTACGTATGTCTGACACATTGATAGCCCAGGCTTGTTATAAGATGTTCTTTTAATTTCTGTTCAAAATACTTTATGATTTCCCCGTGAGCATATTTCAGTTTTAATTTTGAGTTTAGCTATTGAAGTGGAATACAGTGATTCTCCAAAATGATTGCCTAACTACTTTATAAGTAGCTGGTTTTGGTTGAGAGAACGGATTTCTCTCATAGGGGTATATGTTTCCACTTGGAGTTGGCTTGTAATAGCTGGATACTTCTTATGGTTTTATAGGATTTTAGGAGTTATTATTAATTGATGAAATACCAACAGAATTTGGAGCACACGACAGCCTAATGTATTTAAATATGTGTAGCCATACAGCCTACTGGCTACTTTGGCTGCAAATATTGTTATTTTGTAATAGGTAGCATTCAGTGTTTTTTTTTTTTGAATACTGTCATTGGAAGATTTGTTAATATAGATGATGGATAAAACAGAGATGTGTTACTGTAACTGTATATTCCTTTGATTTTTTTAACTCTTTAGTTTTCTAACTTTTTAGTAAAACATTTCTAATGATCATTGGTAAAATTATAAACAGTGAAGAACTTCATTTCACAAATTAATTAGCAAAGATTAAAGAGATTAAAAGGCATCACCCACACAAAACATGTATAGCACCCTTTGTCCATATTGTATATTACTTTTTTGGAGGTAAACTTATACATGTGACCTCCCATTTGGAACACTGTACACAACTTAATTACAATTTGGTAGTAAAGTTCATACATTTCTCCAAACCACTGCAGTTATTCTTGATTTTTGTCCTAAATTTCTGTAAACATTTGAATGCTTTGATCAGTGACAATGAACTATTAACCTGTTCCTTTAAATCAATCACCTTTCTAATAGTTCAGTGATTTTATGATGTAGCAGTGATGACAGGAGCACTTACGATATAAAATTTATGGTGTACAGTCTTACAAATTTCACATTACAGATGCATGATTTCATGTAAGTATTGAGTCTAAGAGTCCTTCTTTTAATACTATTATCAGCATTCTTTTTCAAATTAATTCTGCTTCAGCACAATTCCATAAAATGCATTTGATGCTAGCCACATTGTTGGAGTACACAGGACAAATAGAGTTGGCTACTACAGTAAACAGTGCTACTTTATTTTTTTATATACCAAAGAGTTATGATTTAACATGTATTGTGTATATTTAAATTTGAGGAACAGAACTGAGAAGGTATGCATATTTTGTATTTATTTATTTATTGCCTTTTGTTTACTGAGATGGTCTGACTAGGTATTCAGGCCCATTATCAGTAGAGGCCCAGTATTTACTTCTGTTGTATTGGATTCTCTAAATCCTTTAACTATGAGAACCGTAATAAACTGTATCAAGTTCTTAGAGAAACTGGTGTACTGGGTCACTTTATTTGCTTCCTGTGGGATTTTTATGCACAATAAGAAGCAACAATCAAGACTGAATGTGGGATAATCATAACTGGCTGGTTCAAGACTGACAAAGGAGTATGGAAAGGTTGTATATATATATATATATATTTATAAATATATATATATATATATATATATATATATATATATATATATATATATATATATATATATAAGGCTGTGTGAGTATCTTGGTGGTACAGACGTTAAGGTTAGAGCAGGTAAGTGTGTGGAGATTGGGGTCTGGGTAGGGGGGGGGGGTGGTTGGTTAAGTGAGTTAGGGTTAGGGTGGGTTAAGTGAGTTAGGGTTAGGTTAGGGTTAGGGAAGCGGGGTAGGGTTGGGTTAAGTGAGTGTTAGGAGGATAGGGTTAGGGTAAAGTAGTGTCTGATAATGGCGTAGGATGGTAAGGGTAGTAAAAGGTTTAGTAAATTTTGGTGTGCTTGTGTTGTGTGTGTGGTTTGTGGAATTGGACTGTCGAATATGTGGTGTCGGTGATGTGGTTGTCGGTGTTGTGTGGTTTCGGCTATGTCAGGTAGAACCATATATATATATATATATATATGTATAGTCACCCAATTTATTCAATTTATGTGACGAATATACTAAGCAAACTTCTAAGTTAGGTAAGAAAGATGCTGATATCGAAGTTGCTGTGAAAAATATTAACATCCTCAGATATGCAGATGATGCCACTCTTGCAAGTGAATAAATTGTTGATGAGTAAAAATAAAAAGCATAAAAGTTAGCTTGTTATTTAAAAAATGGTTTTATCAAGTTTTATCAGTACTTTGTAAATGGGGTGAAGTGAAGGATGCGACAGGTTTTATTATCTTGCGTTCAAAGATCCCAAAAAATGATAATATTAACCATGGATTTAAAATACACTTGCTGTTTAGAAGGAAAATGATGGCAAATCTGGACAAGATTTTAAAAACAAAAAGCATTGTCAACAAAGGCTTATATAGTCAAATCTATGGATTTCCACTAGTAACATCGCTGTGAGCGTTGGACTATAAGTAAGGCTGTGCATCTGAAAACCAATGTTTTTGTTCTATACATTTTGGAAAATCTTTTGAGAATTCCATGAACTGCAGGAGATCAAATCAGTGAATACACAAGAATATAAATCCAGACTGTTCATTCGAATGCCTGATAGTAAAACTAAAACTCTTGTACTTTGGCCCATTATTATTACAAAGACAGGATTCATTAGAGACGATGGTAATGCTGTAAAAGAGCAAAGGTAAAATAACAATCTGGCACCAGTGACTTAAGGTAGATTAATAATGCTACTGAAGTAATGAAAATAACTCTGCAAGAATTTAAAGATTGAAAGAAGCAGTTCTTGACACTCAAGCCTGGTGTGCTAAAACCTTGAGGTCAAAAAGAGCCAAATTTACTAATCAATCTGCAGCTATGCATAAACACTGAGATGAGAATCACCTATGGCCTTGTCCTTTGTCTTGGTCAGTCTTAAAGCTTCAATATACAATTGCTCAATTATTTAGGATAATGTTTGGATAGTTGGATTATAGTTGGCATAGTTTGTATTTTCCACCATAACCCATGTTCTCCATCAATCTGCTAGCATCTGTGTTCAGCTTCCTTAGAGGTATGGGCAGCTTGTTCATTTTAGTCCATTTTATATGTTTAAATGGGGTTGCTTTAACATTGATTTGAAGGTTACTTGTTTTTGCAACATTCTTATCCATAACTATAATTTCTGATGAAATAAAGCCTGCCTGCTCTGTAGTCCACAGTGATATCTGGGCATTTAATCCTCCGTTACCCATACTGTATGCTAACCTACTTAAAATGCATCTATGAGGGGTAGTCCTCCAGGCAAAAATCTAGTATTTTCTTGTAGATTGATGTGCAAGATTTATTTAAGACTGGTATAACTGTATTGTTAATTACAAATAATAATCTGGGAAAATGCTCATTTAGGCAACTATGAACCCTTTTGGTGGGTTACCATGCATTTTTCCTTTCTTGCTAAGTTTGTCATTACAAAGTCAAAGTTGTTTTATATGTTACATTGACTGAAGGGCTTTTGATTAATTGTGTTATTATCAGATATTTTTAATCCTAATGAATAGACTTGACACCTTTGACAAAGCCAGTACCATTATATTTCCAAGGAGCCACATAGCGGATTTGTTAAATTTAATGAGGAATGAGATACTTAGCTGTAGCTGTCAGGATTGCTATTGACATGTATTGTTTTCAAGATAAATGAGAATGTCATCAATAAATGCAGTAATCCAGTTGTTTAAAGCTCCAAATGCTGTCCTAATTTTAGTAGTAACGTTCTGAACAAAAAAGAAGAGTATTTCCAGTGAGATGCTAAAGAGAAGAGGGGAAACAGGGCAACCCTGTCTCATACCTGATATAAATTTTGCATCCAGAAATGACAATCTCCTAATTTTTAGCTTTATTGAAGATGAACAGTATATATTTTAACAGTCTTAATAAAAGAGAGCATAGAAGTTGAACTTTTCTTGGTGTGGCATCATAAACGGAATATGCACCCTGTTAAATGTTTTTGATGCATTTAGCACAAGTACTGCCAGATTGTGGTTCTTATTGTAATACATTATTAATTCAGCTGTTATTACCTTGTGTTAGATGGCTGCTTATAAATCCTGATAGGAAATTGGAGATAGGCTCCGGAAATGCGGATTGCAATCTTTTGATAAAAATGGCTAGTGTTAGTGGCTTCATGTCAAGACTCATTACTGAAATTGGCCTTTTATATTTTGATTTATTTATATTATTATTTTAATTTCTGTGTGGTCATTTTTAGTTTTTATATATATATATATATATATATATATATATATATATATTGTAAATAAATGCACAACCAGCTATCACGGCTAAAATCATAAACATATGTATTACAAAAGATAAGCACTTTTATGCATTATGTACTTTGTCAGATCTAAAATAAACTTAATTCACCTCCATTTTTAAAAACACATCAACCAATAACTTTCTAGATACAATTAACATCAATGAATTAACATTGTAACTACTAAAGCTGGTTTTAAAGCCACAGAGCCATTTAAACCAGATAATTTGTGTGCTTGCAAGTTTACTACCCATCGCATTTCTGCCACTTCAGTAATATGTACTTTATCTCCCCCTCCAGTATTATTAGAAATTAATTGGAGCACCAAAAAACTAAAAGTATGTTTAGGAACATTTGCAGTATATTTAGCAACAGCATTTTGCAGAATCATATAATGTATATGACTTAGATGTTTCAAAATTTGTTGCTTGAACATGCAGTTAGTTTTTCTGACATAAAACTAATTACAAGAATCACAGAGTGCAATGTATATCAAATTTTGACTTTTACAATCGGCATAAAGCTTTGGTATAAATTTCTTAACTATAATCGGATGAACAAAACAGTTATTTTGCGCAATATACTTGCAGGCTTTCCATGTTCTACAGGGGAATGTGCCTATTCTGTTAGACCTAATAACAATCTTAGCCCTTGGGCCATAACATAATTGTTTTTACAATGATACACTATTTTTAAGACCAAACCTAGGTATCTTACCAACTATTTGTCTAATCTAATTATCCAGTGTTAAAATATGCCAATTTCTGTTAATGATGTCACATACAATTCAAGTATTGCTTGAATAAGTCAGTGTAATTCTAGTTCTATTATTATTACTGACAACTTGATTAATTTGATTATTTCCGAAAAGTATGGTTGACTTTTATTTTTTTCTCAATGACTCTATACAATCTAAGGGTCCTTTTATTTTGTCATCCTTACAATCCCTCTTCACGAAGTTCTTTTCATAGTCTGTATACCTTTGGTGGAATCATCATCTCTTACGTTAAGCCTAGAAGAGTGAAGAACTGACCATTCAGGGTATTCTTCTAAACATGTCCTGGATGCATGTTCATTCTGTGCAATAAATTGTTCTTCCAGCATGCTTTTCTGTATAACCGTGTCTGAATTTTATATTCATTGTATTGTATAATCCAGACATTCAAAAAGTCTATAGTACATCTTGAGTATGAAATGAAAAACTGAAAAAAAGTACTATTTTCTAAATAGACAAAATTATGCAACACCTGCCAGAACTTTTCCATAAAAGGAAGATATCATCCACAAATCTTTTATACAGTAAACTCTAAGTTAACCGGCACCCATGGGGATTGGTTGATGCCAGAAACTGTAGTTTATGGTTACTTGAGAGTTAATATTAAAAATAGGCCTGACTAATACTGTACATTATACTATTTGTTTGGTTTGACTTGTTCTCAGGTTGGGGAGAGAGGAAATGTATTCCTACCTTCCTTTTTAAAATTCTAAAACTCTAAAAAACGTAAGGTATGTTTCTGTGGGGAAAAGCAGAAAGTGCAACACATGAAAATTGTACTGTATTTCTTTGATATTTTTTTTTTTGCTATTTGCTTGAGCTCTGGTTAGCTGAGAGCTTACTGCAATATTTCAAGTAGATGGAAAAAGGATGTTGGTCTGTAAAGTGGTCATTTTCCCATTTGTCCATGACCATATTGACATAGCTATTTGCACACGAGGTGCCCATAGCTACACGTACAGTCTGGCAATAGATTTTGTTATTAAAAACAAAGATATTATTTTCCATTACTAATTCCAGCAGCATGCATGCAAGATTAATCTGAGATCTCTTATAAACATTATTTAAGGTTAATAATTGTCAAACTATTTCTATCCCAACCTCATCGGGTATAATAGTAAAAAGGGTTCGCACATCTAGGGTGACCATATAACATTCTCGTCTATCCAGATTCATATTAACATTCTCATATAGTTTGTAAAAAACTGTTGTGTGTCCCTAAGGGCAGTAGTTGTTGTTTCAAGAATCAGTCTAAGAATTTTCTTGACAAAAAAGTGACATTGGTTTGGCCAGCCATCTGCGGCCAGCTACTGTCAGCCTCATAGGGGGATTCTGCAGACTTTTGGGAATCTTGTGTTATCCATGTATAGTTGATATTAATGGATTCATAACTATAAGAAAGTCATATCTATGTTTTGGCATCATTCCTTTCATTAAGAGATCATATAGCATATCATGTACTTTCCTTATCAAAACATCTATGTTCTATTTATTAACTTACAGGTACTTCGTTAAGATAGCAGATGTTCCATACTTTTTATATAAGCTGTCCTGTTCATAACAACAATGGTTCCTCCTTTATTGGCAGGTCTTATTTGTATTTGCTCATTGGTTTGTAATTCTTTCAGAGCCACTTTGTCCTCATAAATTAGATTATAAAACATTTGGTTATGCAAAGTGTTTAACTTCTTCTCTTCCTCTGTTTCACAAACTTTAACAAATGCATCTAGCACTGGATAAAATTGTGGTACAAAAGTGCACGTTTTTTCAATTGTTTTTCATTTTATTATCTTGAGGAAGCATCATCTGCAACATAATATTGCTTGCAAATAACCTAAGATTAATTGCTACCTTGCTTAGCTCTGATCTTTGAACTGGTATAACTATGAAGCCTTTATTTAGTAGAGATAATTGACATATATTCAGCTCGCAGCTTGACTGATTAACCACAATGTTGTCTTCATCTAACATCTATTCATTCAAGCTTTGTAAAATTTTGGCAGGTGATCTACAGAATTATGTTATGTTATGACATGAAATATCATTATTTACTAATGATGAGACCCTTTTAGTTACTATGTGGTTACTTACTACTACAAAAGAGTTATTGAACTGCATCTGTGCTGTTGTAGTGAGTTTCTCTCAAATCATTTACCATATAAGCTTTTCTAAACCTGCTTTCTCTCTTTTTTCATTATCATGGATTCACTTCAGAAGATCGAATTTCCAAAATCTCGAACTACAAATAACCGAAACCAAAAGCTCGACTTTCGGAAACTCGAACTTCTGAAGGGAAACCATTAAAACAAAAAAAACACAAGCTTCGCTTTTGCAGGGGAGCAAAGCCCCCCTGCACCCCCCATGTGGGGGGGGGGCTGTGCCCCCCACACCCCCCCTACTTAAATATACCAACTCCAAGATCACGCTACAGTGGGGAGATGGGAAATCTCCCGTCTTGCGCTGTATGCGGAAGCGCAAAACGGGAGATTTCTTTACTTCCTGCCAACACCACAAAACAAATACAACATTATGTACACACAAGGCATGCAACAATACTTGCCTCTGTGTGCACGTAATGTATTAAGGTAAGTAAAGTGTTATTTCTAAACACTACACACATATTCGATTTATTGAAATCTCGATCATATGGTCTCGACCATATGAAATTCGAGATTTCAATAATTTGATTATGTGAAGTGTTCCCATATATATATATATATATATATATATATATATATATATATATACTGTATAGTTTCATAGCAAGTTACTAGGCTATCTGCCCAAGAACCTTTTTAAAGCCTAGCCAAACTTACTCAAATTCAACAAAATATTGACATGTGACAGTACCTCTTGTAATTTTTACATATATGATATTGGCTTGTACACATCAAGCATCCACAAACTGCCCCTGTCATCCATTAGGAACATAGGTTCCAAGCCAGGGTTAAATTTGCTATTTCCTATCCACTGGTCCAAGTTACATTTGAATAGGTTAGGGATGACCTTTGCTTCATATGGGTGGAAAACCTGTTTTGGAGAACGGTTAATCTTTGAAACACATACCTGTCTCTCCAACATGTCCTTTGTTATGTTGCAAACAAGGTTTATTTCCATAAAAAGGGTATTTCTCATGCTGTGTGGTTTACAGATGTGCAACAAATTCATCAGTGTAGGTCTAGAGAATGGTATTTAATATAGACATAGATCACCACACAGTAGTCTGTAGGAGACTGAGAACAGAAATAGGACTTTGAGATGGATAAACTTGTTGTTTATCCTCTGTATTTTTTTTCTAAGTAACCACTGTGGTTGCTAAAGCTGTTGCAAGTGCTTTGTCAAGTATATGCTGAAGGGTGCATTGTCCTCAATGACTGGTCTGATGAGAGCCAAGTACAGTGGAACAATGACCTCTTTGGATATGAATGCCATGCCCTTTCTTAAAAGTTGCCCAATACAGAATGATTTTTTCACCACAATAGACTCATGGGGTTCAAACATCAGGTTATTGTCAATATGTGTTCCCAGATCCCTGACCACCGATTCTACTTTTAAGGGTGTGTTATCAGTATGATAATGGCTAGGGATGGACTTCTTTTTTTCGCACTGAGTTTTAATTCGTGGCTCTGGCAACATCTGTTAGTCTGTGTTAGGCCATCTTCAAGGGTATCTTTGTCTTTTGGGGGATTCAATGACCACACCTAGTTTGTAGTTGTCTGCTAAATATATATATATATATATATATATATATATATATATATATATATATACATATATATATATATATATATATATATATATATATACACACACTGCTTATGTTTAGAACCAGACTAAACCTAGTTGTAACCAGTTATAACCACCCAGTATAATTTTACATCAACCATTGTTCAAGAAGGCTACATTAAGTCAGCTGAAATGTTATTTGACATTATACAATACCTGCACTTACTTTCAAATGCACCTTGTACTTTAAATCAAAGTAGCTACTTATCCCAAGAGTCACTTCCATTTCTACGTAGTGATTAATTTAAAGTTTTTACCTCAGTGGTAAATATTTACTCATAATAATACTGTAACACATAAAATAAAACTTTGCATATCTATACAAGTATTGTATAGAAATGTATTTGCTAGCATTTGTTCATTATTCCTCAACCCCTTGAAAGTTTTATTACCATATAAAAATTAGTTGTAGAATGCATTGTGTAACCAGTGGGAGGGGAATGAATAATGTGTATTTAATAATATTTAATTTACTGGGTTATCAAGGCCACAAAGGCAAAAATAATAACTAAATATCCTTCCCTCACCATACTCACAGACACACAAACACGTGCGCACACATACATGCACACACACTCACTCATACATACACATTTGTCCAAAATGCAAAATGTCGTCTGCTATTTTTAACTAAAATTTTCAATTTAGTTAAATCAAACTTTTAGCTAATCTACTCTTAAGATATTATTGCATTTGCAAGTATGGGTTGGCTACTCTTGATCTTTAAGCTAATTTGTTCTGAAAATCTTGATTTATCATCAGTAGATTTGTGACCTGATGGTGGTTTCATAACATGGTACTTAGTGTAACTGAATTATATTGACTGATTACTATTTACGCTAAGCACTGCCTGACATGTGTTCACTTGTTTCAAACTTTGGGGCATTAAAATATGTTGCCTATAAAAGCTGTTACTGAGTACTCAGGTTTACAAACTAAAGTTTAGGTACTGCCACACAAGTAATGCTGTTATTATATTATGTACAATTAAGGACTGAGCTGTCCAAGAAACTTACAGATAGCATTGCTGTTTAACCTTTAGTGCGGGTCGCTGTAGGCCTTAAAGCAGCAATGCATGTTACAGATGAATATCACTCTGACTTACTTGTGGTAATGAACATTTAACTTCTGCTCCTGTCACTGACTTTGAAATTATTTCTACAACAAATTGAAAAAAATGAGTATCAGAAAAAAACATCAGGCAAGAAAAGGAACACCTTCATGATAGAAGTGCTCTACCACATTACAGATCAGCATAAATTGAAAACATTTTATTTCTCATTTTGTCATTTGAGAATGAAAGATCAGTAGAATTTATTTGTGTTAGGAAATGCACTGGTTAATCCTAATTAATAAAATAATCAGATACGTTTTATCATTCTTCCCAGTGTTACTTCTGGTTGTTTTATGTTGTGAATGGCACTGTAGTCAAAACAACAAGGAACATGTTATTCTGTTACTCACAGTAACACAAAAACCTCACTGCATTTAGCATTTTAACTTCTCGCTACCATGTTTGCTTTTAAGGAATTACATGGTTTTCAAAACAGACATTCATTAAGTTACTCCTGGTAATTCGTCACTTTTATCAGAATTGCATGAACATAGAAAAAGGCAAATAAAATAAATTAAATAATTTTATTCAGTATATCCTATCTAAACATTTAGGCAACTGAGAATAAAGAATTGTTGCACGTTCCCTTTATTAAATTATCTATAACATTCTTCATTTGTATTTATACTAATATTTTACCTTCATCATGATATAATTCCAGATATTTTGAATGCTCTTCGAAGTTTCTTATACTTCCGTTATGAATGGACCAAAGCAAATGCACCGAGGATCAGAAGACCCAAACTGCGTTTGCTATAATCATCTTGCCAATAAAAACTGTTTTTGCAGGGAGAGGGCAAGTTCCTCTGCTCCCCCCAAACCCCCAAGTTTATATATACCAACTCTGAAGTTGTTCTTACTTAAAAAAGGGGGAAATTCTCCCAAAAAGGGAATTGTTTCTGGCACAACGCAGCAACAATGATTTTCGATGGAGGAACTCCGATCGTTGGCAAGTTGAAAGGTGGGCAGTCAAAGCTCATGAGTTCAAGTGTCATCCACCAGTAAGATAACCATTTCCATTGTCAAACTGACAGCAGCAATGCAATAACCCATTTTCTTTTAAAGCAGTTTGAATCTGCATGCCTTAAAGAAGAAGACAAAATCCTCTGAATATACATCTAGGAGTGAATTATTGAAGGAATGCTGCTTATAATACTGTGTAGCGGTAATGATTTGTCAGCAGCACATATGCAATTACATGGTATATCCATTACAAAGATGTGCTCCTTATTAAATTATAGCTAACAGCCTTCAGCTGTGTTTCTCCTGAAATGCTGTGGTTTATTAATGCTTCATAAAGTTCCTTATAGTTCAATCAAAGCCACAGAACTGATGCAAAAACCCATTTTCTTTAAAAGCAGTTTGAGTCTGCATATCCCAGTGGCGAAGAATGTTTGGATACATAACTGGGAACAAATTACTGAAGGATAGTCTTTCATAATACTCTTGTGTTATTACAGAGTTTAGTACTGAAACTATATATTAAAAAGACTGGATAGAAGTAATCTCAAATGCAACTTTATTAATGATTTGCTGCATGTGTCGTGTAGCATGTGCACATACTATCTGGAAATGAACATAAAGATAATGCATGTATAATTCAAATGATTTTTTGTTTCTACTAGACTACTCCAGTAAAATGAAGGTCCCAGAAACTAAGGAAGGCGTAACTCAGTTTAGATAAGGAAATGAATACTTTGTTGCATTCTGTGTTACACTCTTCTGTGATGGCACATGCTGGGAAATCAGTTAAAAATAGCATGGACTCTTAAATTAACTGTCCAGAAGCTAGTGGGTGCCTTAATGGAAGCCTTTATTCATCAGTTCTGAAAGGAAAGGCTATGCTGCATTTTTTCACGGTAGGTTTACATATATTCTTCTGGCTTTTAGGAAAATATACATTGGCAATATATTTGGCAAGGGCCCTGTAAGAAGCAAGTCAAATTTATCTACAATCTGCCTTATTGTGATTATGGTTGCTCTTTTTTATCACTTGCTTCATCTGGAATATTATTTGATAGATTCCTATAACTTTTTCTAGAAGATTCTACTAGCTGTAATATAAGAATACATTATTGACATTGTTTTACTTATCTCGAAATAAGGTCACAACTATAGGCTTTGGTACCAGATTGTCTCATTACTCAACATAACTCAAAGTACAGAGGCAGGAACCAATCCAGTCATGGTAACAAACAGAAATCTGTAGCAGTACCAAAGTGCAAACTAGAGAAAGCACAACTAATGTGAAAGCATTTGCTATTTAGAAAGGTTTCTTCTCCATTTAGTTTGTAAATTGTGGTTTGGCACTGCTAGAGATTACTCAACAAAACATAAAGTCAACTAGACTAGAAAGTGTTATTTAGGAAATACACAAAATGTGATGGTTAAACAATGTTGTTGTTGTTGTGTCTTTCGGCTTTTCCCAGTTAGGGGTAGCCACAGCGGAACTCCGGTCCGCTAATGATTGGCATTAGATTTTTACGTGCTGGCTTGCCAGGCCTAACGCACAACCTTCAACGAAGGAATGCACATTTACGCGTGTCGCCACACAGAAGACGCTCTAACTAAACAATGCATCTGATAAAATAAAATATGCAGCTATCCAAATAGTTTCAAAAATGTGAATGCCATAGTGCAGCTTTTACCTAATTACAAAGCATCCCCTTACAGCAAAAGACTCATGTTTAAGCTAACAATATTTTATTTTGAAACTGTTGCTACATGAATGCCTACTTACAAATAAGCATAACCCAGGAATCAACTTTGAAAGATCACATTTCTGTTACAAGATAAGTGCAAACATCTATGGGACAAGCTTTATTCCAAGCAAACCCTTTCTTACTAGTCACTAATTTCAAGTATAAACAGTTAAACTGCACTTTGTTTCTTGTGTACTGATACTACACGGTATGTACAGAGAAATCTTGTCCTGCACAACAGCATTTTCGATTCGACTACAAAAATTTATTATGATTGCAGGTTTGATCACCTTGCAGTAAGAGGTTCATAACTTTGTTGACATAAATAACAGTTACGCTTTTTTTTTGTTTGTTCATTGATAGGAACATCTATATTCAGTACTAATTCATTACTGCATAAATAAAACAAACCTTGTTGATAGTTTTATTTGAGAGGAAGTTTGATCAGTGACATTCCAAGGCATATAAGGGCAAACAGATTGCCTGCAAGAACCTTGACTGGTATTTAACATAATATAAACAAATCTGCAATATTACTTACTTACAGAACAGTATGGAAGCCTATAAATAGTAGTTGGTACAATTTCTGACTTGCCAGGTTTTATCATTGATGCAATACAGTTTGCTTTTTGTCTTTATTATAAGATAAGGTTTCATCCTGCACCAAAGTATTGCTCTTCATTGTAATAGAAGCTTTACTGCCTTTCATTTTCTACTGTTCCTAAAAGAACTGAAATGTTTTACTCCAGGGAGTAGGTGATATACTCATCTTCTTCCTACTACTTCTCTCTGGCTACTTCTATTTTATGATTCAATGAGTCATTTTAAAGTCCATGACATTGCAAGCCACAGACTGATGGTGTAGTGACCCACGTTTTATATATATATATATATATATATATATATATATATATATATATATATATTTATATATGGATTCACTTCATAATCTTGAAATACCAAATGTTAGTATCTCGAGACTATATAGCTGAGAGCCCAAAAAACTGACACCCACTACCGCAAAATTCAAAATCTCGATCATTCACATACACACACCACCACACAAACAAGCACACATACATCTACCTAATGACACTACAACAAACAAAACAACGCAACATAAACAACACACCTACCATACCTATAAACAGGGGGCAAGCCACCCTGCACCCCCATGTTGGGGGCTCTACTCCCAACAACCCTGCTACTTATATATATATATATATATATATATATATATACTAACTCCGAGGTCGCACTAAACACACAAACACATAAAACTCAACACTGCACACACACACACACACACACACACACACACACACACACACACACACACACACACACACACACACAGCACACACAGCACACACACACACACACACACACACACACACACACACACACACACACACACACACACTAAAATCCCTACCCAACACCCTTACAAGAACACCACTTACCTGAATCCCCAGCTAACTCCATAAACTGCAGCACGTCACGAATGCGACAACACAATGGCAAACTCGACATTTCTGCATTCGATATTATGCAGTTTTGCGTAACTGCACTTTCAACTTTATAGTCTCAAAATATTAAAATTAGATATTTTAGTATTTCCAGATAATAAAGTGAAACCATAACACACACACACACACACACACACACACACACACACACACACACACACACACACACACACACACACACACATGCACACACACACTATATAAATATATATATATATATATATATATATATGGGTCTAGGACATTTTACCAAAAGCACATTTCACCTAAACTCAAATTGGTGTGCACTTTTCACTGTAAGCTCAATTCACCTAAAACACAGTTCACTGAAACACATTTCACTTAAAGTTGTGGATGGCCTTGTCCCCACTGTAGTGCAACCCTGGAGTTATTATATATAGTAGGGAGCTGTGGAGAGCACCACCCCCCACATCGGAGGGTGTGGGGGGCGTAGCCCCCCACATATGTTAAATATTTTGAACTATATACATGGATGCTTGCAATTTCAATATATTACTTTTTTCCAAACATATTTACTTAACATATGTAGGGGGCTATGCCTCCCACACCCCACAATGTGGGAGGCGGTACCCCTACCCCTCTTCACTATATATACTAATTCCAGGGTTGCACTACAGTGGGGACAAGGCCATCTCAAACTTTAGGTGAAATGTGTTTCGGTGAATTGAGTTTTAGGTGAATTGTGCTTTCAGTCATTTGTGTTCAGTCATTTGTGTTTAGGTGAAATGTGGTTTCAGTGAAATGTCCTAGACCCATATATATATATATATATATGTGTGTGTATTTATTTATTTTATTTATTTATTTAAATTTGTTGACCGGGAGTGTCCGACTGGACGTAGGTCCATTTTCAGCGGAGGCCCAGGAAGAAAAGCTCCACAGTAAAATAAACATACAGTAGTTACATTGGATTACATAGTGATTAACAATTTAACATAGCAATTACTTACAACATATTTACAGATGAAAGAACATAGTACATCAGTAGACAACTAGAATCTTTATCTGTGAAGTGCATAACAGACATTAACAAATGTTACAATGAGAATATATCATATATATATATATATATATATATATATATATATATATATATATATATGTGTGTGTGTGTGTGTGTGTGTGTGTGTGTGTGTGTATATATATACATCACCATTCTTTTATTGAAACAGTACCATTTATTATTATTTTTATCAAAGATCAGATTCAATAAGAGTGTCCTTTGTAATATTTTTAGGGAATATCACTGAAGCTTATGATCATCAAGAACTGAAATATTTTAACTGCAAATAGTGTCTCCTTTAATGAAATCTAAAAATTATGATCTTGGCAGTGAAAGTTGACTGTCTGTCTCATAGATGTATCATGTCTGCTGCTATTTATTGAAATTAGCAATAGGGTATGATCATTAATTGACTGTAATGCAAGGATCAAACCGGAATATTGCTGAGACACATGGATTTATATGCCCTGGAAAGTACTTCCTAGAAATCAGACTAATAAGTGAACAGGCTGGCTATGGCTGTATGAAACAGGAAGTATCCAAAGGAAATGCGTAAAGATAAAGTTGGAATGTTTTTCACCTCAAGACAGTTTCCTCAGATACTATTTACTGTATGAAATTCAAGAAGAGAGTGTCATGATCCAGTTCCTGAAATTACTAGGCTGCTTTCATTGAAGCAGTTCAAATGTACAGGAAGGTAAAAGGCATCTGGTATGATACAGTATGATGCTGGATAAAAGATTGTGATGGCCGAATTAACATTATTAATTGCTCCTTTTATGACAGTAAGTGATCAGTGGGTTCTGTGTGAATGGAAACTGATTATATCTGGCAATTTTTTTTGGTGGTGATTAACCAAGCATCTCTTTATCTGTAATTAGGAAATGAAGAACCATATATTCAGTAAATCCCATTTAATTTCTAATATACTTTAGATTGTACATGTGCCTGCTGGTAACATGTAAAGTAAGGCTTAAGTCGTATTCAAATAAAAAATATTCATAGTAATATGAATTGAGGAAATGAGTGGTGAAAATTAATGATTTCTGTAAAACTGTTATTTATATGTTCTTGTGTATAAAAAAATTTGGCTGGAAAATTAACAAAGATAAGCACATTTAATCTTGAAAAAAATGCATTGAAGCCCCAAGGGGGAAACAAGAATTCAACTTGATCAATATAATTTTGAAAAAAAAAGGCATAGAGATTAAAAATTGTTGAAATGTCAGCCTGATTCAGTCTACAGAAACAGCTCTATGTCTCTCTGAAAGGATGAGAAATCCTGAACCCTATTATTTTAATACACTAAGCACACAACTGTAAAGCCATTTAGAAAAGTGAAAATAAAAGACGAGATTTAGTTACTGCAAACACCCATACAGAAACCAGACCAGCAATGATTTTCTATGAGAAAACATTGATCAGTTAAAACTGAGTTCAGACCTCACCATGATAACACTTAATCAATAATAAGATAGCTCTGTCTTTCTCTCTCTCTCTCTCTCTCTCTATATATATATATATATATATATATATATATATATATATATATATATATATATATATATATATATATATATATATATATATATATATATATATACATTGTTTTTTTTTATATATATGGTTCTTTCACACCACCTCGAATAACCAGTTAATCCATAATATGCCTGGTTGAAACCATTTGGTTGACCCAGAAAGGCTGCCAACAGGTATGCAAGATAAAACAGAATATTTCAATA
This sequence comes from Protopterus annectens, assembly GCF_019279795.1. NCBI lineage: Eukaryota > Metazoa > Chordata > Ceratodontiformes > Protopteridae > Protopterus > Protopterus annectens. The sequence continues at coordinate 1,229,940,270 of NC_056725.1, forward strand.
TTTGGTGGTCTCCAGTATTACTGGTCATTTGACCAGGTGTCAGAGATATAAGTACAGAAAAAGAGGAGTCTATGTTGAAATATCATTGCTTACAATTATTGAAACACAGGTGAGCAGTGCCAGTCAAAATCAGTGCCAGACAAAATTATAGTTACAGAGAAAATAACTGGATCATAACTACACCTGATTGAAAAATGAAAAAAAATAGTTTATTTTTGTGACTGGTTAACCAAAACCATATAATTAATTTCAGACACACTTTGTCTGAATAGCGGTAATGTTATGGAAATGATGTTTCTGGCTGTAAGGCGAAGAATGCCCATTCTGACTTACATGTGCTAACCCTAACCCTAAACCTGTTTGTAACCTCTGTCTTAAAATTTACATTAGGAAAGAAACCCTTTACCTAACACTACCACTACACAAGACACTCAAATACATATCACATACTAAAAACATATCCCCTTCCCTAGAGCTGGCTCTAATGCTATTCCCACCAGCATCTGCATACCAACTTCCACCCATAATGCTGAAATATTGAGTGTATCCAAAAGTTTAAGCACTAAAATCCAAACCTTCACTTTATCTGTAATCACTCTATTTTCCTCCTTTCAGAATCTCCAGTACTTGACAAGGTGTGTTGATGAACTGACTATATGACAGTGTGAAGTGCACCCATGTATGTTTGTGTGTATGTGTGTGGATGGGTGTGTGTGTATCTGTGTATATATTTATATATCTATATCTTTATATCTATATCAATCTATCAATATTTGTGTGTGTGTGTGTGTGTGTGTGTGTGTGTGTGTGTGTGTGTGTGTGTGTGTGTGTGTGTGTGTGTATGTGTGTGTGTGTGTGTTTATATACATATAAAGAGTGAGAGATGCAGGAGAGAGAGAGAGAGAGGTGATTACATCCAAGAAAGGGTCTTAGATGTCGCTTTGTATCAATATTGATTTAGTTTCGGTGTGTCCTCTATTAGCTACCAACAAATGGGGTGGTGCTTTTTTTTATCTGAGGAAAAGTATAGAAATACCTTGTACCTTTTGAAAACCCAACTGCTCAGTTGTAGTTTCACTACATATATGAAATAAGTATACCTCTTCAGGGAGAAAAGGAAGGTACTAGAGCAGAAGTATATATTAGCATGGGTATATGTTTTTTCATATTCCACTTAATAAACAGATTCTGCAAGCTTATTGTACTGCATTTTCCATGTTAACCTTATCACATGTTTTCTGTTCTAATGAAACAACATAAACCTTGGTCTTAACTTTTCTGTTATCATCAAATACATTTCTTTGTGCATAGGAAGATTCCATTTCAGTTAACAGATAAATTACCAGCCACAAGCATATAAATCAAAGAAAACAATTATTTGCTGAAATATAATTAAGCAGTGAACTTTGTAAAATCAAATACACAAGTGGGCATTAACTTGCAAAAAGAAAATAGATGAGAGGTAATTCCAAACAGTTGGGCTGAATATGGAGAAAGCCCCTTTTCCAAATATTGCTTTAAAATGTGGTCTGCTAAGTATAGAGTTTTGTCCTGAATGTCCTGAGTGAGTAGCTTTGTTCCCTGAACTGAAGTTTGATCATAAAATGAGGACATTGGCCCTGTGTAATGACTTTGAACAGGAAGGTACTGAATAGCAGAATGGCTGTTCTATTTGTGGGTAGCCAAATGAACCCTATAAGGAGGTGGATTTTGGGACCAACAAGTATGCATACTTTATTAACTGCAGTTTGGATAGTGTTTATATTAGCAATGGAGTGAAATATGAGAGGAGGGAGATCATGAGAAGCTGCTGCAAGGAGGAACCTGTAAGGTCAAAATTGAAGTACATTCTCTGTTACCAAAAATTTAGAAGTGAGAGTCCCCAAGCCATTGGTTCTTGGGCTTAATCATTGTAACATCTGGATAAGTAAATTTACTGGTGGCACTAAAGTAGAAACTATTGTTTCCAACTTGAAAGACCAATTTAAATTGCAGGAATTTATGGATGCATTAGAATTTTGGTCTACAACTAAATTCATAGCCTTTATTGTAAGCAAAATGAAGGTTGCTAACAATCTTATTTATTTATATGCCTTTAACAATGCAATCCTGGACAATGTAAACAGTAAGAGATCTAGGGATGTTAAAATTTAAGATCTGTAGTTAGGACATGTCACGTAGCTATTAAGGACATCTTGCAAACAATTATTCACAAGGACAGGCAAATTCTTTTACCATTTTATAAAATGGCTATTGAGCTGCATAGTGGTCTGCTTATATAAGACTTAGCTAAAGAGGATTCATACTAGGTAATCAGTCTGCAGACTACTACACACCTAGCCAATATCCACACAGTGATCAAAGGTGAGAATCAGACTCTGTACCTTGTGTCTCTGAAGCAAACACCTCAAACACTATGCCCAACCCTAAGAATTCAGAGGGATTTCATAAAACAAATTGAAATATTTAAGAAGCTGGATTATATGAACAGATTAGAAAGAGTTGTGTTGTTCTCAATAGATTATAGGATAATTAAGTAGGGGTGATCTGATACTTATGTACAAGTATGTTTATTATGATTGACTGGCAGTTAACCTAGGAACTGAAGTTAGAAATCATACTATAGAAACTAGGAACACCAATGAGTCTGTTGGTGTTCGTTGTTATAACACTGTTCTAAAAATAAATCTTTTCACTGTTCATCTGGTCTGTTATTGGATGCTCTTCCATTTAGAATAAAGAGAGCTCTTAGCCTGTCAGTCTTTAAGAATGTTCTGGACTCTTGGTTGGATAATAGGGTATTCGACCTTACACTGTTAGTTGGCAAGCTCTGTGAAGGCCCAATTTAAGGCTCTGAGCTTGGTAAACAAACTTTGAAACACTGAAACTTTCTCGTTCATTTATAGCTGCTGCGCCTTCTGGATCATGACCTAATAACCTCTTTCATTTCATGAGCACTGAAGGTTCCCTCTCTGTGTCTACCACAGAATTATTTTTGAGAGGAAAATTTTCCAGTTTTATTGAAAGTCTCATCCTTCATTTTATCAACTCTTCTAGTGTCCAGCATGCACGAAAATAGACATTTGTGCCATAGTAAGAAATATCATCTGTTGTATAATGAATGACTTGGAGAGTGGAGAACTGTTGAAATAATGGTCATTTATTAAAATGAAAACTATAACATGCAGCACATTAGCTTTCAGGCATTGCAAAATTCATATTCTTCTTTATGTAATTGTGTTCGCAGTAAGAATCATTTAAAGCATTTTGACCATAAATCATATTATCAATTGAATTATTCAAATTAACTGGTATCATTGCTCAACTTATCATGCATACAAGAAATATATGAAACAATAATCCAAAAGATAAAAGTAATGTCTTTCAAATGCCATCTTGCACTAACAAAATGTTCAATACATAAAATCATTTATTGTATGCTTTTGTTGGTATTGCTTGAAATACTGTCATTCAAACCATGCCCACCAGTGAAATCCAATGTAGTCGCCACAGTTAAGTTACTACAGCACTCACTCGTTATTAACACCTGATGGTCAGCTTCCCTCAAATGTTTGTTAAGTGCATTCATAGTAGTATCTCTGTTTATGTTCTATAGATGTACATTCCATTTTGCCTACATGAAAAAAATAAGACATGAGAAGAAGCAAAATAAATGACCCCTGCTCAAAACCATCTCTATTTGTAAAACATGCTTTCTCCGAGTTTGTCTGAGTCTCTGCATGAAACTATTTCTCTTCTTATATGTACTTACAAAAAATTTGACAAAAATCTTTTCCCACTAGAAGATATATATGTGTGTGTGGAATGATTCTAGGATCTGTTTAATAATTCTAAGATTTGTTGAATAATCTTAAATCACCTATAAATAGATGTGGGGCAATCAGCTATTAGAATGTGAAATGCTCAAGGGGCGTGGCCAAGGATGAACACAGGATAGCAGCAGATTTCTTCAGCTCCACCAATTTCATTACATTGACAGGAATTAATTACTTAAAAAATTAATTTTCGAAGTAATTTTCTTTCTAAATATATTTGTTTTATATAGTTCTTGAACTATATCTAAAAAAGAAAGGAAATCTTAATAATATTCCTGTCAGAAATTACTTTGGAAATTTTCCTGTCAGTTTATCAGTCTGAAATGAGTTCCAGTAAGACAAATTCTCAAGACTCCAGCATCAAGAAATAACTTCAGTCTCTGATAATTATAGTCCAGCAACTTACTGCTAAGATGGATAAAATGGATACTAAAATAGACACTTTCATAGAAAAAACTACAAAACAAATAGACTTGTTACATATGGACCTGCAACAACAGAAGATCCAGATGACAGGCATAGAAGAAGCAGTGAATGACATGGAAAATAGAATACAAGAAGAGGAAATCAACATTGAGTTTCTGCTGAAACAAAATACACATTTACAAACAAAGCTGGATGACCTGGAAAATAGATCTAGGCGCAATAACATTAGGATTTTTGGACTGCCAGAAAATATTGAAGGTAACAATATTACTTCTTTTTTAACAACATGGCTCCCTAAAACTTTAGATTTACCAGAAGCATTCTCTTTTGGTATCGAAGAGCACATAGATCTATAGCTAATATTAACTCTAACAAAAACTATCCTAGATCAGTTATAGTTAGATTTCTATCATCTTTTGATAAAGAGATGGTTCTTAAATCTGCTTGGGCTAAAGCTCCTGTTAAGATTAATGAAACAACTGTACGTTTTGACAATGACTATTCTTCCATGGTATTAGCTAAAAGAAAAGTTTTTCTGCCACTAATAAGGGAGCTTAAAAAAGCACAGTTTAAAACATACCTTCTGTTTCCTGCCAAGCTTAAAATCTTCCTTCCTGATGGTCCTAAAATTTTCGATGACTTAGACTCTGCTTTACTGTTTATCAAAAAAATAAGATTTTGGAAAAAATAGAAGAAATGGAATGGGCTAGTCCTTCGTTAAAGAGACTGGCAACTGAAACTTCGTGGAAGACTTCAGAGAAGAAGAAGAGACTAAAAACAAATGATTTGTACTATGTTTTTTTTTCTCTCTCATCATTTTATTTTATTATTAATCTTTTAAATATAGTTCCTGCATTTCCAAGAAGCAACAAATATTTTGAAAAGATTTAATCAAAGTTATTCTCTGTGTGCAAAGAAATGTTTTGTTTCATAACTAGTCAAAATATCTGGAGATTTAATGGCAAGCTGTGATTTAACTTGTTTCTCTTTCTGAAGAGGAAAAATAAGGTCAGTAATTTGATACATTTTTTTGTTTTCCTTTAAAAGTTTATATGTTCTTCAAATGCTATTCCTAATTATACTTTCTTGATTACACTGCTTATGCTTGTTTGTAAATAATCTGTCATGCTTTAACTAATAATAATTAGAACTAAATAATAGTAAATAATATGTTTTATTTTTAACTCTATTAATATAAACAGTAAGTAACATTCTATTGTATATACTTCTTATAGCTTTCTCTTACATTTTTTTTATTTCTGCCTTACACCCTTTTACTTTCTACTCTCTTTTCTTTTCTTTATTAATATATAGAAATGCTTTTGATCATATAGACACAGTAAATAATAAGATTTGCATAGGAGTTGAGTTGGGACAAAAATGTTGAGTTTTGTTACTTCTTAATAATTTGGGGCTTGATTTCACTTACATAGAGTCTGTAATAACCTGTAGAATGCATTGTGAAGTTTTTGTCATGTTTAGATGCATTTACACTGCTAAATGAATGTTTGTCACTAGTTTTTAATAAGTTTCCCGCCAAAATGTTAAGAGAGACAATCTGGGATGTGGGCTGTCTCATGCACAGTGTCCATGAGCTACTTCAAAAGCTTCAACTCTCAGAATTCTCACAGAGAAGCTGAAAGCAGCTAGTCTCACCTTTGACCTAGATATCACACTGACACATCACAGATACAGGAATGACACTACCTAATTATACTTTCTTGATTACACTGCTTATGCTTGTTTGTAAATAATCTGTCATGCTTTAACTAATAATAATTAGAACTAAATAATAGTAAATAATATGTTTTATTTTTAACTCTATTAATATAAACAGTAAGTAATATTCTATTGTATATATTTCTTATAGCTTTCTCTTACATTTTTTATTTCTGCCTTACACCCTTTTACTTTCTACTCTCTTTTCTTTTCTTTATTAATATATAGAAATACTTTTGATCATATAGACACAGTAAATAATAAGATTCGCATAGGAGTTGAGTTGGGACAAAAATGTTGAGTTTTGTTACTTATTAATAATTTTGGGCTTGATTTCACTTACATAGAGTCTGTAATAACCTGTAGAATGCATTGTGAAGGTTTTGTCATGTTTAGATGCATTTACACTGCTAAATGAATGTTTGTCACTAGTTTTAATAAGTTTCCCAAAATGTTAAGAGAGACAATCTGGGATGTGGGCTGTCTCATGCACAGTGTCCATGAGCTACTTCAAAAGCTTCAACTCTCAGAATTCTCACAGAGAAGCTGAAAGCAGCTGGTCTCACCTTTGACCTAGATATCACACTGACACATCACAGATACAGGAATAGCAGATTAATAATATGTGTTAAAAACCTATGTCCCAAACATATACATTACTATAACTCATTTAATTCATCTGATTGACAAGCATAAATAATTTTATAACTCTATACTGGAAGAAATTGTCATGTGATATATTTTAAAGCAGTAGTATAGCATGTTTGTAAAATCTTAAGAAATACAGGAATCTTGACAAACACGTAAAACACGAACTCTGGAACCAAGCAGGACAAATAATAACGCTCTTTATTTCAGGAATCACGTTTTCGCTCCCACACTGTAGAAGCTTCATCAGTTAATACAAAATAATTCATTAACATTTGTTGTTTATATATGTTACAGCCATGATGTCATTTCCTTTTTATTTTATTTTAAAGCAACAAGACTAATTTAAAAAATATTATGTACTGGAAGACATCATCACATCTAAAAGTGACACTTCATGCTATACTTGATAGCTCCATCATCGCACATTTGTAGTATATTATTACTGCCAAATTTATGATTTAATATAAATCAGTTAAAAACATTTTTTATATATATGTATATAAAAATATAATTTAAAATGTATATAAAATGAAGGATATATCAGTTCTATGTAATTCTTTTATTTAATTTATTACTATATATATGTAGGTGATACAAAATAATGTAATTACCACCTCTATTCTATTATTATTAAGGTAATTTTATACATATCTAAAAAAGAGAGAATAATATCCTTCCTTTATCTCATATAACTCCTATATTTGAGAAGGACTGAGATATTGCAGGATTCATTTAATCCCGGATAGGTGAAGGCATCCACACCTATCTGCCACTCTAATTCTCTAAGTTCGAGTAAGAGAGTTTGGGGTCCACCCCTTATTCCAGTTAAAACCTGCTCTATGCCCATGAATTGGAAACTATGTCCAATATTTTGTAAGACATGTTTGGACAAAGCATTATCCAGCTTTTTATTTTTGATCGCATAAAGGTGTTGGTATATTCGATCGCCCAGCTTGCGGTCGGTCTTACCGATATAAAAACATGGGCAACAAGTACAAAAAGCAATGTATATCACAGAATTTGTAGCGCAATTAATTCTAGAATTAATGGTATATTTTCTATCTCTAATTGTGAATGTGTTGCCTATTTTCAAACAATTGCATCTATTACAAAATCCGCACATAAATGTGCCAGGTTGTCTGTTAGAGAATGTACATGTTGCAGGTCTCTGTAATAATTCTTTTAAATTCCTGCCCCTCTTAAAAACTACAGATGGGTGTGGACCTAATTTTTGAAACAATCCAGGATTATTAAAAATAAAATACCAGTTTTTCTTAATAATATTCCATACATCACCAATATGTCTATTAAATGTTAAAACAATACTTGTCCTGAATTTGTTCATATTTTGGTTATGATTACTAGTTTCAATAACCATACTAGTTTGGTCTAAACTATTTTCTAAAGGTTCACTTATTACTTCATTGCCATCAATATTTGGAGTTTGATGTTTACATCTTACCAATGGCTGGTAAAAGCCTGTGTCGCGTTTGAAGGAAACCTCATAAATTAATTCATCAATTAGGTACTCTGGGTACCCCCTGTTTGTAAACAGATCCTTCAAGAAGGAACACTCATCTCTGAATGT